>NC_056737.1:837311408-837406408 GCF_019279795.1 Protopterus annectens
GATCTTAACAGTGCTTAGGGGTACTTAACAAACACTTGTTAAGCACCCCACTAAGCTCTATTAAGATAGGGTATTTTGCTAGAGACTAACACTGGACAGTGCCAGCTGGCAAACAACAGCAGCAGAAGGTAAAACTGATTTAAGAGCCATTAGAACTTCACTTTGCCACATTTACAAAGTGTGGCAGAATGAAGTGCCTAACAGCTTTTTAAAGCTGTTAGTTCTATAGTGGAGCACTTCATTTCTGCCAACTGTCTGACGGTGCTTTACCATCTTTCAAAGCCTTTGACAGCTGATAATACTTTGTGCTTCATCACATATATTTTTTTTCCTGTTACTGGTAGCACATGGATCAGATAAAGCTTCATGCACTACAAGGAATTATGATTGGGTCTCACCGATCATAACCCTTTATTATGTGTTCTGAAGGTGCATGCCAGGATTGCTCTTGAGGTGGGTTTATTATCATACAGGTCTCAAACAGATAATAAGCTGAATATGACTGGAGACCCAATCATAATCCTCTACATTTGGCATGGTTTTAATGGTGTTGCCAAAGTTATAGCAAGGACTGATAAATTTAATTTTGCTTGCTGCTTTAAGAAAGTGAGTGTTGGAAAGTTAGCCTACGGATGCTGAAAAAATTGTACTAGTAAAGGCATTGATATGCAGTGAAACTCTTCTTAAAACTGACCAGTCTAGAGCTCTAGTAAAGCCTGTGTTAAAAAGCTAATAACAAACAGAAATATGAACTGTAGGCATAGTCCATTCTAAATGTGGGCAAAAAAGTCACAGTCAGATTTTGTTCTAATAATAGCAATATTGTTCTACCTGTAAAAAAAACTGTAACTAATAAAAAGCATACTAAGTACTGAATTTATAGATTAGAAGAGCAGTCTTCCTTTCCATCAGCTATCAGCAGATTCCTGGCTCTGCGGGCAGAAGCAGTGCTAGGGTGGGGTGAGGGGGACAGCAACCCCAAACAGAAAATGTCAGGGGGTGCCATCAGCATATGCCGATTGGTCTTAGGTACTGTATTTGCTGTTAAAACTGAAGTGCAATAATGTTCTATATGTGTGGCATAAACTGTAGCAAATATAGCAAGTAGTTTGCTACAGCTTACATAACAGGACAGACAATTTTTTTCTCAACATAGATCTGTAGGAATCTGGTTTGTCCTTTAACTTTTGAGGGGAATACAGTGGATACAAAAAGTTTACACACCCCTGTTAAAATGCTAGGTTTTTGTGATAGAAAAAAAGTGAGAGTACAATAAATCTTTTCAAAACTTTCCCCACCTTTAATGTGACCTATAACCTGTGCAATTCAATTGAAAAACAAACAAATCTGTTAGGGGAAAAAATATAAAAAAATAAAAAACAAACAGTACGCTGGTTGCATGTGTGCACACCCTTAAACTAATACTTTGTTGTGTGTGCACACCTTTAAACTAATACTTTGTTGAAGCACCCCTTGATTTAATTACAGCATTCAGTCTTCTTGAGTAGGAGTCTATCAGCATGGCACATCTTGACTTGGCAATATTTGCCCACTCTTCCTTGCAAAAGTGCTCCAGATTTGTCAGATTGCAAGGGCATCTCTAGTGCACAGCCCTCTTCAGGTCAACCCACAGATTTTCTATTGGATTTAGGTCTGGGCTCTGGCTGGGCCATTCCAAAACTTTAATTTTCTTCTCGTGAAGCCATTTTTTTGTGATTTGGATGTATATTGTATACCTGGGTTCATTGTTGTGTTGAAAGGTGAAATTCCTCTTCATCTTCATCTTTCTAGCAGATGTCTGAAGGTTTTGGGCCAAAAGTGACTGGTATTTGGAACTGTTCATAATTCCCACCACCTTGACTAAAGCCCCAGTTCCAGCTGAAGAAAAGCAACCCCAAAGCATGATATTGCCACGACCATGCTTCACTGTGGGGATGGTGTTCTTTTGGTGATGCAAAGTGTTGTTTTTTTGCCAAACATACTTTTTGGAATTGTGGCGAAAAAGTTCAACCTTGGTCTCCTCAGACCATAACACATTTTCCCACATGCTTTTGGGAGACTTGATATATTGTTTTGCAAATTTTAGCCAGGCCTGGATTTTTTTCTGTGTAAGAAATGGTTTCTATCTTGCAACCCTACCCCATAGTCCAGACATATGGGGAATACGGGAGATTGTTGTCATGTGTAGTACACAACCAGTACGTACCAGAAATTCCTGCAGCTCCTTCAGTGTTGTTGTAGGTCTCTTGGCAGCCTCCCTGACCAGTTTTCATCAATTTTGGAGGGACATCCAGTTCTTTGCAATGTCACTGTTGTCCCATATTTTCTCCACTTTTTGATGACTGTCTTCACTGTGTTCCATGGTATATCCAATGCTGTGGAAACTTTTTTGTACCCTTCTCCTGACTGATAGCTTCCAACAGTGAGATCTCTTTGGTGCTTTGTAAGCTCTCTGTGAACCATGGCTTTTGATGTAGCAGACAACTGAGTAAATGTCAGGAAAATCCTACTAGGATAGCTGAACTTTATTTGGGGTTAATCAGAGTCTCTTTAATTGATGGCAGATGTGTACCCAAGAAGACTGAATTCTGTAATTAAATCAAAAGTTGCTTCAACAAAGTATTAGTTTAAGGATGTGCACACATAACAAAGTATTAGTTTAAGGGTGTGCACACTTATGCAACCAGTGTATTGTACATTTTTTTATTTTTTATATTTTTCCCCACTTTAACTACCCCTCCCCACTTCAACTACCCCTCCATTAACTGGAAAAACAACTCATGTACCACTTCAACTATAAGTTCATAGGTAGGTACTAGGCTATCTGGCCAAAGGCATTTATAAGTCTAGCCAGAATGTGTTGGCTTTCACCACCCCCTTAGATTAGTTCCCTGTGCCTCTGTCCAGCAGAGCCACTGAAGTGATCCCCGGGGTAAACTTTCTGTTTCCCATCCACTCATCAAGGTTTCTTTTGAAGAGTGTTAGTGAGGAGCTCTGCCTAATGTAGATTGGAATCTTGTTCCAAAGCATGGGACAGGAATATATCCCTCCAGCACGCCCTATTTATTGTTGTGGTGAGGTTTAGATCCCTAGACCGTGTGGCTCGAGGGGATAAGGTTTTCTTTAGGTGGAGCATGTCAATCAATTCTGGGTTGGACATGGCCTTGTATGTCAGGCAGAGATTACTACTGAGTAGGCGGTATGCAACCGAGTACAGCTGGAGTTTCTTCAGTCGAACTGCATAGGGCATCTGTTTGAGGCCAGTGATCCTCTTGGTGAGGTACCTCTGTGGTCTTTCCAGCTGTTGCAGGTGTCTTGTAAGGTACATCCCAAATGGGGCATTGTACTCTATAATGGGTTGATGAGTGATGAGTAGAGGGGCACAATTACCTCTTTTGATCTGGATGTGAACCCTTTTGTGATTAGGTGGGCCACGTAGAAGGATTTTCTAACCACTTTGACAATGTGATTATCAAAGGTGAGATTACTATATACTTGGGTCCCCAGATCCCTTATTACGTCTTCCGTATTTAGGGGACTACCACCTATGTGGTAGTTTGTGGGTACTTTATTTTTTCCAAAGGAGGTGACTATGCACTTTTTGACATTTAGCTTGAGGCCATGATTTTGACACCAGGTATACATCTCAGTGAGACCCTTTTGGAGGATGTCTGTCAGCCACAGAGTCAATTAGAGCCTCTAGTTTGCAATCGTCTGCGATCTTGGTCAGCCATAGTCCTCCTCTGCTTGCCTGTACCTCTGAGAAGTATATGCTGAACAGTAGGGGTCCTAAGACTGAGCCCTGGGGAAAGCCACATGTAACCGGTTTAGAGTCAGACCTAGCTCCTGCAACTCTCACCATGTGGGTTCTGTCCGTGAACCAGTTGACAATCCATCTTGTGATGTAGGGGTTTATGTTCAGGCTGGTGAGCTTGTCTATAATACCAGAATGGGGAATGGTGTTGAAGGCCTTAGCGAGGTCTAGGTCTCCCTCCATTAACTGGGAAAACTACTCTTGTACCAATAAACTTGCCTGACATTTCCTGGAATTCATTAATTCCAATGGCCTGGACCAGCTTGTTCTTACCCCCACTAGAGGTAGCAACATCCTTGACCTGGTCATTACTAACATGGGTGACTGTTGCTTTACACCAATAGTCATCTCCTCCCTGGTTAGATCCGACCACAAACTAATCACCTTGGAAATCCACATCCCTCCCACCCCCACCCCCCACAATGATAACCACCATTAAAAACTTATCCTAAGCTAACTTTGGGCTCCTGAAAACAGAGGTGGCTAACTTCACGGCACCCATGCAAATGGAGAATAGTTGCATGACTGCTGAATCATACACCAATGCACTGTATGAACACATACACAAATGCATGGATCTGGCCATACCCAATAGAACTAAGACACTCTCCTCCAAAAAAAGGAAGCCAATCTGGTGGTCCCCTGCCATAAACAAACTCTACAACAGAAGGAGGAAACTGATGTGAAATAAGGTGAAGTCCCAAGACTGGAAAAACTCCCTTATCAGCCTCAGCAAAACGTTAAGATCCCTCATCAAACCCTCTAAAGCTATTTATGAAAACAGAATTGCAGCAGATAGTAAAGACAACCACAAGGCCTTCTATAGTTATGTAAAGAATCTCCATGGCAATACCCAGATTTGCTCTGAGCTACTGCACAATGGTACCTCCTATACTGAGCCAACAGATATTACCAATAAACTGGCCGACAGATTCGGTGCCAACTTTACCCCTCTCAACCCCCCCCAAAGAACCAATCATAATACCAGTAGATTGCCAGGCACCCAGTATTACTGCTGCACACGATAAAACAGCACTGTCCAAGACCAAGAATACAGCATCTATGGGGCCTGACAATATCCCCAGCTGTGTTCTACATGAATTACAGACCGAACTGGCACCTCACCTGTGTGCCCTGTTCAATCACAGCCTCACCTCAGGCTTTGTCCCTACAGTCATCCCTCTCCACAAAGGAGGAGTGACTACAGACAATGGGAACTATCACCCCATTAGCCTGACAAGTTTGATATGCAAAGCTATGGAACACATCATCGTGGACCTAATAAACAAGGTTATAGGAAATCTCCAAACTCTGGATCCCACACAGTTTGGTTTTGTTTAGGGTAGATCATGCCTGCTCAACTTGGTCGACTTTGAGTCAGTCACCAGAGCTGTGGATGAAGACAAGGTGGTTCATATAGCCTACCTTGATCTGGCCAAGAGCTTTGATACCATTCCCCACTCAGGAATAATAGAAAATTTCACTAAGCTAGGCATCAACCCCTATATCACTAGGTGGGTTGCAAACTGGCTCACAAATAGAACCCACAGTGTGAAAGTAGCTGACTCCAAGTCAGACTGCTGACCAGTCACAAGTGGAGTCCCACAGGGATCAGTCCTGGGTCCTCTCCTGTGTGGTATCTACTTCTCAGAAGTCCAGGCCAACAAGAAGTTTCTCTGGTTGACAAAGTTCACAGATGATTGCAAGTTGGGAGCCATTATTAACTCCCCAAGTGATGTTGACATCCTACAGAAAGGCCAGTGACTGGTGTCAGAACCATGGCCTTAAGCTCAATGCCAAAAAAATGTGTCGTCATCCCCTTTAAGGAAAACCCAGTTCTCATGAATTACCACATCAATGGTAGTCCACTGAACACAGAAGGCGTTATAAGAGATCTGGAAACACAGGTTGACAGCAGCCTCTCTTTTGACCACCACATTACCACTGTGGTCAGAAAGCCCTTCTATGTGGCACATCTCATTACTAAGGGTTTTGCATCCAGTAAAAAAGAGGTTATTGGCTCCCTCTACTCTTCCCTCATTAGGCCAGTCATTGAGTACAATGCCCCATTTGACATGTACCTCACTGGACACCTGCAACAACTACAAAGGCCACAAATGTACCTCACAAAGAGGATCCTTGGCCTTAAACACTTGACCTATATGGACAGACTCAAAAAGCTCCAACTATTCTCTGTCTCATATCGCCTACTTAGAAGTGATCTCTGCTTGACTTACAAAGCCATGTCTGACCTAGCTCTGTTAAAAATGTTACATCTAAAGAAATCCCAATCTCTCCACGCCACACACTCCAGAGACCTCAACCTCATTACCACAATCAACAGAACATGCTGGAGGGACAGGCCCATAACCCAGAGACTGCCCATGCTATGGAACAGACTTCCCATATATGTCAAACAGAGCACCTCACTGGCCCTCTTCAAGAGAAATCTTGATGAGTGGATGGGAAATAGAAAATTCACCTCGGGGATAACTCCAGTGGCTCTACTCGACAGAGGCACTGGGAACTAAGGTCGGATGATACAATGTCAGGGTAATCCTATGGGCTAGGCTTGTAAAGGCTCCAGGGCCATTAGCCTAGTACACACCTATGAGCCTATGAACCTAACAGATTTGTTTGTTTTTCAATTGAATTATACAGGTTATAGGTCCCATTAAAGATGGGAAAAGTTTGGAAATTATTTATTGTGGTCTCATTTTTTATATCACAAAAACATGGCATTTTAACAGGGGTGTGTAAACTTTTTATATCCACTGTAGATAAAAAAAAAAAAACAGATTTGGAGTACCAGACTAGGGAAGGTTTTTTTTCGTTTCTTTTTTTTTTTGCTTTCAACATCAAGTTGAGGGGGATGTCTAACTGAGATATGGTACCATACTTCTCAACTTTACAGATTTTCACAGAATGTAGAGCTTTTCGCCTCATATTTTGGTCCATTTTTCATACAATTGTGGTTTTCTAGCAAATCAGTGGGAAATCACTAAAGACTGAAGTTAGAAAATAATGGCAGACATTTAAGTTTCAGACTTCACACTCTTCAGAAAATTCATGCAAACGCAAAACCTGTTGTTCTATCAACTTTCTAAGTGTTCAAAAGCAATATTTAAAAATGATTCCTATTTTTGAGACTTTGTCCCACTTTTATATATGGCTTTGTGCAGATTTCTTGCTCTAAGAGGTTGAGAGGTATGTATGGTACTGGGTGTCTCTGTCAGGAATTACCACTCTGCTATATTTCCCTTCCCATTCCGCATTCTGTATGGGCCTGACTTGCAACAAGTAAGCTCCCACTGCAATGCACATTGATTTGCTAGGCCATTGTAATTTCTGTGACCCCCCCCCCCCCACACACACACAAATAAGTGTATGTTTTATGTGCAGCCTTTACAGTCTGGGAAATTTGTTGACTTGGCATCCTGTAGTAGTTGTTGGAAAGACTCTGTGCAGACATTAGCAATATCCTTAGCAGTAGTACCACAACCTGTACTGCTACAACTGAATCAGTTAATTGCATTTCATACCATCAGTACTGTGACATTAAAACAGTCTGACTCTCATTTTCCTAAGCTGTTATCTCTCATTCTTTTATCTCAAGTAGGAACCAGATACAACATAAGTTAAGTTCATAGGTTTATACTAGGCTAACAATTACCAGGGTCTTTACAGCTGTACAACCCAACCCACTTTTGTCCCAGAGTTCCCTGGATGTCTACATGGTGAGTTATGTCAGTAAGGAGGTAACTAAGCGTTATGTGGGGGGATATGTTAGTTGGAGATTAATTTACATTCTGCCAACCTCTATCCATCAGAGAAATGGGGGCTAGTCCAGGGGTGAATTTGTGGTTTCCCATCCAGTAATCGAGGCTATATTTGAATAGGGTCAGCAATGAACTCTGCTTCTTGCAGATGTGGAGCTTATTCCATTGTATGGGTATCCTTTGAGACACATGTTGTCTCTCCAGTATGTTCTATTTATGTCATAGGCAAAGTTCAGGTCCTAGGATCTAGTGTTTATGGTGCTGCTTGTCTTTCAGATTTGCAGAGCTGGATCTGGAGCTGTATGCCACACACAAATCACCTCTCAGTAACCCGTAGGAGACTGGGTACAGAAATAGGGCCTTAAGGCAATCTATGTAGGACAGAGTATTCATATCCTGAATTCTCCTGGTGAGGAACCTTTCAGAGCATTTCAGCTGTTGCAAGTGCCTGGTTAGGTACATGCCAAAGGGGGCATTGAACTCGATGGCAGGTCTGATAAGGATTGAGTAGAGTGGTACTATAACTTCCTTGGACATGGATACCATACCATTGCTTATCGGTTGGGTAATATAGAATGATTTTTTTTTTATTATCTTGGCTACATGTTGGTCAAAGGCCAGGTTACTGTCTACATATGTTCCCAGATCTCTAACTACTGGGTTAACTCTTTGGGTATTTTATCGCTAGTAATTAGCTTGGGTAGATGATTTCACAAAAGACAGTATAATGCATTTCTTCATGTTGAGATTTAACTATGAATTTGATACTAGTCATTTATTTGTGTTAGATGCTCTCTCTTGTAAGATGCTGGTGTTGTGGGGGGCATCTATGATAGCTTTCAGTTTACAATCATCTGTGAACTTGGTGAGCCAGTAGCCTTTGACATTAGCCTTGACTTCCAAGAAGTAGATACCAAATAAGAGCAGCCCCAACATGGAGCCCTGTGGTACCCTGCTGGTGATCAGTCTCCTGGTGGAGGTGGTCTCAATGATCCTGATTTTTTAGATCCTTGCTGGCCAGCAATCTAAAAAGTTATGTAGGGATTTATGCCTATGTCTGAGAGTTTGTGAACAATAGCTGAGAGGGGTATTGTATTGAACACCATGGCCAGGGCCCTCATCCATAGCCTTGATGACCCTTGTGAAAAAGTCTGCTAGGCTGAGCAGGCAAGACCTTCCCTTAACAAAGCCAAACTTGGATAGTTCCAGTGTCTGTAAGTTGCCAGTGTTGTTGTTGATCATTTCCATAATAATTTGTTCCATGGTTTTGCATATTAGACTTGTCAGACTGATGGGTCTGTAGTTCTAGGGATCAGTTGATGATCCACCCTTATAAAGAGAGATGACCATTGTGGCCCTCCATTTACCTGGTATGTAACCTGTTTTTGAGACTTTAGTTGAAGAATGCCTCAAATGGTCTTGCTACGTCATGTTTTACCTCATGTTGTACCTTAGGACAGTCTTGTAAATCACTAAACTAAGATCACTGACTTGATTCCAGTGGACTGTTTTTAGTTACAAAACTACTACTTCTACTGCATTAGCATAATGCTTAACCAAAGTCTGTTGCCTTCCTGAAATATTAGTTAAATTCAAACCTAGATTCCTTAAATTCTGTCCAACTCTATTAGTTAGTGGTGGGGTAGTAACTGTACCTCCAAAAGTAGCTTCATGTTGATTTAAATTAGAGTCAAGGATACTTTCAAGTACTTCAAAGTTCATTGGTTAGTACATAGTACTCTGTTACTGTTGAATTCTTAAAGAACTGACACCTTATGACAAACATTCAACTTTCTGAGTCAATTGCTGCAAAAGGAGGGTTTAATTGCCAACTTGAACATTGTTATTAGGCAAACTAAAAAGTGACTGCGTAACCTCTCCTTCCTCGCTTGCCATGGAAACACGTATAAAACTAAAAAAAAAAACATTAAGAACATTTGTGAATGAATATTAGCAAAGTAAAAGTGGGAGGGTTTGAATTGATAGCATTATTGGATGTGAGTCATGTGATATGAATGCCGGGCTTTTTAAACTGGTGCTTTGCTACTTATTATTTGTCTGATGAAGTTAAAACTGGTCTTAGACGAAAGCGCTTACCATACAATAACAAATTTTTAGTTCTTACTTGTGAATGCAGTTCCTACCTTTGCCTAAGTGGATTGGATTTATAAATTTCAACGATGTGCCAGACTAATAGTAAATGGAGCTACCGATACTGAGACTGAAGATAAAGCAAATCTTCGAGGAACAGAAGAAGAATCGAGCAACAGACCAAAAACATGTTGCAAAAATCTGGACATTCTGGAAAAATCTGGACAGTTGAGAAGTATGCTCCTGAAACTGATTTCACTTTAATTCCCTTCTCTACACTTTAATAACGTTTAAAATAAATGCAATTAACTGACTTTTGATATGAAAATATAAGCTGTACTCTGCTAGGGTAGAAAAATGTACACAATCCATTTATAAATGTTATTATACAAAATAATACATCTAGCCTTGCTTTCTTTTCTTTTTGTCCTAACTCTTCTTACAGATTAACACACCCCACTTAATAAATCATTCTTCTATTACCCTCACACAACCACACAAGTACTCAGTCTAACAACAGATAACAGTAGAACAATAAAACAGCATTCATCTGTTAATGCTAAAATATCTATGAATAAAACAAATATTTAAAATGAAACAAACCAGATATAGCCAAACTTACTATAAACATGTAAGCATTCAGGCTAATCTAAGACCTGCCATACATAGTACTACCTTAAGCAATTCTAATACACCTTTCTGGAGCAGCTCTACATGAACAAAATATGTTATATAAATTCCCACAGTATGGTGAATAAAATAATAGATCTGCATAGCTGGATGTCTTCGTATAACCTAGATATAATTGTAATGATAGAAGCATGGCTTAAAACCATGCACAATAGATGAAGAAATACTGCCTCCTGGCTGTGAAATTAATTGTAATGCTTACAAAGTCAAAGAACTGATAGGGTAGCCAGTGTATACTCCAAAACATTTAACCTTGTCATGCATTCCATACAAATGCCAAACATTAATAGTGTAGAAATCCTAGTAAAATTAACTCAGAAAAATCGGTATGTACTGCAGCATTGTATGTATGTATATATGTGTGTGTATATATATATATATATATATATATATATATATATATATATATATATATATATAAAACAAAAATACAAACCAACCACAATCAGGAGAAACCACTCGATAATAAAAAGAACAAGCTGCATTTGTGGTTCCCCAGCACAGCTTGTATCATGCAGACATAAAAAAAGCCAAAACATGGATAAAAAATGCAACATTTTAATTAAAAATTTTAAAAGACAATAGTAGTAAATAAACAGATTAACAGGATAAGCGCTTTCAGACAAACAAAATGTCCTTCTTCAAATCCATAAAATATCTGTATATTCTGTTCAACATATATCCTAAATGATGACCAATCATCTTTCGATTCTAGGACAACACCCATCATCATCTAGCCTCTTAAAAGGCACAGCTCTTGGCCAATCATTTTCTGTTTTTCAGAAGATGCCCTTTCAAAGCCGGTCTCAAAGGCAAACATGTATTTAGCCCAGGAGGCGTGTCAGCCTGCAATAGCCCTATCCATTTCATATCAGCTTGTTCAGTACCCAAGATTATGTCACCTCCTCTTGCATTTTCACGTACAACCTCTAGCACAGAAAATGCAAAAAAAATGGGAAACATTGCTCACAATATGCTTATACAAGGGACATGCCTCCTGGGCTACATACATGTTTGCCTTTGAGACCGGCTTTGAAAGGGCGTCGTCTATCACTTTAGCAACAACTTCCTCACCATATTAAACTCTTTAGCACCTCAATGCAGGAAAATAATTAAATCAAATCAAATCCTACACTGTGGCTTACACTAAATATAAGAAAACTAATGCATAACGGAGATATTGTGTGGAAAAATTAGTATTTAGAAAAAAAAAACACTAAAAAATTTGGACCAGTATTGGCACTTACAAAAAGCTAAGAAACCATCCTTTAGGATAACCAAATCACTATAATAGCTACAGGAATACTGCTGTAAAACTCAAAGTTTTAGTTAAAAGTCAATAAACTTATACAACCTGGTCAAAATTCACAACTCTGCCCTTTCACAGATGAAACAGACTACAACATAGCATGCAGATTTACCCGTACTACATGAATGTTGCTAATTTCTTTAATAAATCCAATGCACTCAACTCAGCAGTAAGTGGTGTGGACACTTGACACTTCTACCTTTGGACTTACCACATCTCCTACCACAATGATAAAAAAAAAAAAAAAAAAAAAAAAAAAAAAAAAAATAAAAACTTATTCCAAAACTTAAGCCAACCTCTCTTACAGTTCATAGCCTAACTGTAGAATTTCTTAAAACTAGCTGCAGGAGCCATTGCATACCCAGTGCCAATACTTATAAACTGCTCTCTCCAAGAAGGTAGAGTCCCCACACTCTGGAAAAAGTCCTAGATTATCCCCTTACATGAAGGTGGCACATCTCTTGAACTAGCAAACTACAGACCTACAGTATAACCATCTTGTCTTAACTATCAAAAATATTTGAAAAATGTATTCAAATACAGTTGATCAAATACCTAACAGAGAACAAGTTACTTTTACAACACAGCATGGTTTTAGGCCAGGCTATAGCACATACATATAACAGCATTACTGACTTTCATAAATTATGTTTATGATGAATGAAACTCAAGTGAAATGGTTGCATCCCTATTTTAGTCCTGCCAAAAACTTTTGATACAATTTCAAATCCCATGCTTTAACTTAGTCTCAAGGAATAAGCCTCACAAACATTATGATTTGAAAGTAACCTCAGCCACTGAACACAGTGTGTATGCTGGGCCAATGAGCTGTCAGCTACACAACAAATAACATTAACCTGGGGATCATCCCGACAAGGTAAGATCTCATATTTGACTAATTTGCATGTCTGTGAATTGCATTACTGCTGTGGCGTGTAGATCATTGGTAATCTGCACATCACAGTAGTAATCTGCTGCTCTTGTAGGCAATGACATTCCTCCCTCAGTCACTCTCCCACACACACAAGTACACAAACGCAAACACTCACAAACACATCACAGTCACTGACCTGTCTACCCTCCTGTGGTCCCCCCACCCCTTGAAGTGCCATTATGGCACATATCTGGTATTGGCCTGGTGTCCAGTGAATCCCCCCTTCCAATCCCCATACTGCTGTCAGTACCATTAAGGCACTTAAGTATATGATATCCCTTATGTCTAATGGTTTACCCCACCCCTCAATCCCTCTATTATCCTAGTGTCTAGTGGTTTCACCCACCCCTGATCCTAATTCCAAGTAGATCAACACCACAACATGGTGGAGATGGCCATGATGATCTTCACAGCTGAGTGATTTCTCAAAATTTGTCCTAGAGTTGGTTTCTGGCAAGACAGCACATGGCTAATTAGCATATACCTCTACCTGGACTGCATCACTGGCATCTGTCTTTGTGTTTGAGTTCCATGCAGCACCATGTTACGGCAGTTGCTGAACTGGGAAAAGGCACCACGACATGTACAATGAGGTGCACACATTGTGGTACCATCTTGAATGCCAGCCTAACTGTGTCACAAAGGTCAACATCAGGATGATTAGTTTTTAATATATTTATAAATAAAATGCACACAGTCTCTCACCCAGCAAGTCTAACCAATACAGAGATGATTCAACACTTATATGTGCTGCTTCTTCAATCAAACAGCTCCAAGATAACCTGTGGTATTCCTTTACAAAAATTGAAAACTATCTGGAACAATCTAAACTACTCTTAAATCCAAATAAAACTAAACCAATTGTATTTTCACCTCCAGTCCTGCAATCAAACTATTGTGTC
Organism: Protopterus annectens; assembly: GCF_019279795.1. Taxonomy (NCBI): domain Eukaryota; kingdom Metazoa; phylum Chordata; order Ceratodontiformes; family Protopteridae; genus Protopterus; species Protopterus annectens. The sequence continues at coordinate 837,324,928 of NC_056737.1, forward strand.
TCAATATTATCAGTCAATACTACTAGAACTGAGTTATTACAAAATACAAGACTACTGTCAATAATAGTAGGCCATATGTTACAATTCAATCAGCACATCCAATATGAAGTTTAAAAAACTAACCATAACTAGGAGGTCTTTATAAAGTGAAACCATTCATAGCAGAATATGCATTAAAGACAATCCTTGGGATTCAATAAACTCTCTGTAGGCTTCATGCAGACCCTACATGGAGTTTATGTGTTTACTTGGCAATGGGCGGCGCGCGGCAGTGCACAATGCATATTAATGAGGCACAATGCATCTAAGCTATGTTTCGCAGCCTGCAACAGTGTTGCTGGCCGCAAAACCTCATAAGCAAACATGGATAACAATTCCGTTTAAAGAAGAGCATCCACTGTGTGGTGATTTGTGAGTAATGCCACAATGATCACCAGGCGGTTTTTACAAATAGCTGTCATGTTAGTGCAACACATCTGCACAGAGGCAAACTTAATGAGAGGACAAATATCCAGTAGTAGGGACATATTTGGCATATATGTAAAGTAGAAATGTGGTAGTATATAACACTCACAACCTCTTAGAATGACAAATGTGGAGAAATCCATAACAACAGGGGGATAAATGGCCAGAAATAGGGACATATTTTTGATATTGCACTGACAAACTTAGGAAATTGATAGAATATATAGGTTGTACATTAGCATGAACTTTCTGAAGAGTATGAAGTTTGAAACGCAAATGTCAGTCATCAGTTTCTGACTGCACTCTGCAATGACGTCAGTGATTTGCCAGGAAAAGAATGCTATGAGGAAAAGATCACAAATATGAGACAAAAACTGGACATTCTGCACAGTTCAGGACAATTGAGAGGTATGCACACAAATGTATGCAATACTGAGTCACATCAGTCCAGAGATCATCATAGTGATATAGCAGGAAGCTACATATTTATTAAGGAAAACATCTGGACATCCAAGGAATATCTGGACAGTTGAGAGGTATGAATGTGAAGTATATGGTCCAAACACAGTACCTACAGTGCAGAGTATTGTGATATACCATTCCTGGCATTCTGTACTGAAGCTGTGTTAATGATCTGTATGAGGACATGGAACTGCCATGTGAAATGATTACCAAGGGGAAGTGTGTGTATTTAATAGGGACACACAGTTGAATTGTAGGAATGAGCACAAGGAAAGAGTACAGGTGAAAATCCCGCATGTACAGCAGAGGAGGACATGTCAATGGAAGATGGATGTAGCAGCAACACCAAGCACATATCTATATGGAACAGTACGGACTGTACAGTGAAAACGTGTTGTCTGTGACTATTACACAAGGTGACATAACAATGGGGAGGATGTCTGTGTGAGATAAGCATCCTTACATGAATAATGCAGAGAACATCTATCAGGGATCTGGCATACAATTGGTGTAGGGTGCATATTGGGAAGCTGTGCAAAATGATATACCTGAATATGAGTGTACTCTCACCATAGGTATCCAGCAAGGTGGCTACAGGTAAAGTATCATGCAAATATTACAAGAACTAACCACAGTCATGGACAATATCAGAATAATATCACCAATAATTGCATGCCTCTGATGTAACATATGTGATGTGGAGTGATAACAGATGAGCCTGCACACACACACTTGACAACTATTATGAGAGCAACCACGCACACTGACCTGGTACTGTAATGTCTGCAGGAGGTGTTAGAAAGGACACTGCTATACCTGTATGTGACAGTATGGTCAATACAGGCTACTTGCCTTGTGTGTATGGCATATATCTATGGCACAATCCACACTGTCACAAATTATATACATGCCATTAATGTTGTCAAACACCTATGTTTGCAGTGTGTGTGCATAAGCTGAATAGCTAGCACACATGCATCTGGTGTAACAACTCTCCAGCCAAGAACACTGCATCACTGGGCACAGACAATATCCCAGGATGCCATCTAAAGAGCATGAAACATGACCTATCAGGCCCTCTGGAATTGCTATTTACTGTAGCCTCCAAACAGCCTTTGTGCCTTATAAATGAAGAACAGCAACAGTCATTCATCTGCACAAAGATGGCCCATCTACATACCCTGGAAACTACAGACCCCAAAGTCTCACTAGTCGTACATGTAAAGCCACTGAAGGAATTATCATGGAAATGATCAATAGTGATATAGTAAACCTCCAGACACCGGACCCAACCCAGTTTGGTTTTGTCAGACCCCAGTCTGATATACCTCCTGCAAATCCAGAAAACAAACAGCACCAGAATTACCCATTCTAAAGACTTAAACCTTGCCTGTAATATACGTAGGACCTGCTGGAGAGACAGGTATGTATCTCAAAGACTACCTCATGTCTGGAACAGGCTACCCATCCATGTGAAACAGAGGTCTTCCCTAACCCAATTCAAGTGCAACTTGGACAATTGGATGCAAACAGGAAATTCATCCCAGATTTGGCACCTATGCCTCTAATGGACACAGGCAACATGTAAATGGTTAATCTCCGAGCCCCCTGCTTGTATATGTTTCATCTTCCAAGCCCCTGCTTACACTTATCAAGGGTATCAGAACTTGTCAGAGATTTGGGATGCATGGCTAGGCTTAAAACGTGCCTTCTGGTCATAAGACTAGTAAACACCTATGAGCCTTTTGTTGTTCCACACCATCAGATAGTCATGTGTATTCCCCAGAAAGAATACCTAGGTATGACCAATAAGCAGTGTGACAGCAACTGTGACAAAGGTGGCAAACATCAGTTACACATCACTGGAAGATGTGTAGGGAGAAGAAGGGTGAATTGTACTCTGTTATTGGTGTGATGAATACTGGGAACCATGAAGGTATTATGGCATCTGATGTGCATGTCCTTCAAATACCCAATAGTTGTGTTACATTCAAGGGAGTAGTCAGCACTATGACCACATGCTGGTGGATGTACCATTTACCCCCTACCCAGGACAATGGTCACATAACTATAGGTGTGATTATAGGGTGGGATGTCCACATTATACTTGGGTGGAGTGTTTGTTTTCTAATTCAACACATACCTCCATGTGTCATGTCAATGCAGGTGTTGTCATGGTAGTGGCAGCAGTTTCTGGTATGTGTTGATACTGTCTGTATTATACTAATATCACAGTTGAAGTCAATGATTGCACACAAGCTGTAGTCCTTCAGACAGCTGTTTGGACACAGCATGTGTATGTCATCTGTGATTTCCATCACTGAACTAATTGGCAGAAGAAGGCCTAGCAGATACCTCTGATATATCAACCTGATCACTGGACCTGGGATATAGGTCACATCACAAATTTCAGTATAGTGAGAATTACACATATGTCATACACTGGTCTACCCATTTGGTGATATAGAGGCATATGACAGTGTTGATTGACTACTTCAGTGTGGATTTTTGTCATATGCCTTGACCTGTTCAAGTTTCACACAATGATACTGTTGTCATCATGCATGCCCTGAATGACCTCTTTGAGGACATCTATCAGATGTAACAGACCTGATATAGCAGTAACAACTCACACAGGTCTGTTGCACACACCTGGAATATTACTAGTGTACATGTAGAGGAGGTCCATGATGACATGTTGGTCTACAACACAGTTGAGGAGAGTCAGGATGTCTCTATACATGCATGCATCTGGTGCTGTTCCCCCAGCTTATGTAGATGCATGTTGATGTACACCCTTGCATTGGGACATAGGCCATGTGAAGGATGTGTTGAACTGTGCATTCAACCATATCAGGAATGTGCATGTGCTGGATCATGCCATAGGTGATCTATGATGTTGTCACAGCACATTGATTCTATGTGATAGGCCTGAATGAAGGTAAGGCAGTGCATACTGCCTATTGTCATCTGGCCTAGGATTTTGACATAATCACACACACAGGTATCACTGAGAAACTCCAAGATGAGGATTAAACCTTATGTAAGTTGATGGGTAAACAACTGGCTCACTGACAGAACACATCACGTGAAAGTCAGTGAATCAACCTGTACCTGTAGAGCTCTCACCACTGACAAACTCCAGGGATCTGTGCTTGGCCCTTCACTGTTTGAACTGTATTTCTCAACAGTTCAGGCTAAAGTGTATGGCCTTTGCCTTACCAAGTTTGCTGATTCCTGCATATTGTGTACAATCATTGAGTCCACCAATGGTGATAACATAGTACAGAAGAAGCTAACACACACAACTGAATGGTAACAAAGACACATAATCTACAAATGTATTTATTTAACATTTGTTTACTGGCAAATAAATGCAGAAATGTGTGTAATATTGCCCATCTGAAAAATAGAATCCCATGTTAATCACAGTGTTGACAACAGTCCTTCTATGCAGAAACCCAGTGATGCAAGCACTGGGAACACATTTAGATAGCAATCTGAACTTTGGCCATCAACTGTCCACATTGCTATTGAAAGCCTATGTTGTGGACATCCTAAGTTACACCATCATACTGATATCTTAGGACTATATGACAGCACTGTCATCAAGCCTCATTACAGCACTAATAGAGCATAATGCACTTTTTTGCATGTACCTCACCAGACACATGTAGCAGCCAGAGAGACCACAGGGCTTTCTCACCAAGATAACACAGGGCCTACACACCATGCCATGATGTATGTGGATAGACTGAAAGTCATGTCACTGTAAACTTTATTGTATAGGATGCGGTGACTTCTGCTTGGCCCCTATGCCAGTCTCTGACCCTGCCGTGGTGGGAGTACTGCATATCCAAAAATGTGATATAGCTGATGACATTAGCAGTGTCTGTTGATGCTAAGACAGTGTCCCACATGCTGGTGTAAAATGCTCTCTGCAATGTCAAGCAACAGCTCACACAGACACACACATACACACACCCACACAGTTGACTGCAGTGAGATCAGAACCCCTACCTCAGTACACAGGCTACAGAACACAGTACTTTACACAAGCGCCACAGCTCAAGTCCGACTTGGAGTGTGTCAAACAACACTTTATACCTGATAGCATCAGCAGTGTCTGTTGAGGTGAAAATAGCAGTGTCCCACATGCTGGTGTAAAATGCTCTCTGTAATGTCAAGCAACAGCTCTCTCTCACACACACACACACACACACACACACACACACACACACACACACTTGACTGCACTGAGAATAGAACCCCTACCTATCTAAGTACATGGACTACAGAACACAGTATGTTGCACAACCCCCATGGCATAAGTCTGATTTATGCAAGAGTGCAGGTGAACTTATAGTAGATAACATCAGCAGGCCATGTGAGAGACAAGAGGTTGGGGGCCTGTATGAAATGGATGTGTAGCCATGAGCAAGTATCAAAATACTGGCAATATAAGTAATTGGAGAAGTAATTGTAGGATATGCACGTCTGCTCTGTTGTCTAGACACACACCCACACGCACACCCAGTTGACTGCAGTGAGAACAGAGCCCTTACCTAAGTACACAGACTACAAAACACAGTACTTCATGAAAGTGCCACAATTCAAGTCTGATTTATACAGGAGTGCAAGTGAAGTTATGGCAGATGACATCAGCAGGCCATGTGAGAGACAAGAGGTTGAGAGGCCTGTACGAAATAGATGTTTAAGCATGAGCACGTATCAAAATACTGGCACTCCATGTAATTTGAGAAATAACTGTAGGATACACATGACTGCTCTGCTGTTTAGACACACACACATACACTCACACACACACACACACACACACACACACACACACACACACACACACACACACACACACACACACACACACACACACACACACACGAGCACACATGCACGCACACTGTCGACTGCAGTGAGAACAGAACCCCTACCTATCTAAGTACACAGACTACAGAGCACAGTATGTTACCCAAGTACCACTGCACAAGTTTGTTTTATACAAGAGTGCAGATGAACCTATAGTAGCTGACATCAGCAAGACATGTAGTTGACAAGCCTGTATAGGCACATAGCTTTAAAGGTTTATATGAAGCTACTAGCCTAATAGAACTAGGGTCTTTAGAAGCCTAGCTGTTTAAAAACACAAGTACCATTATTGAGCATAGCTTGATGGTCTTTTTTTAGCAGAGCGTGTTTCTGAACAGCACTAAGTGGCCCTGTCCATGAGGGATATAGGTGCCAGCCCAGAGGTGACTTTACAGTCAGCCAACCAGTAGTCATTGAGAAACACTGCTTCACATGCAGTGGGAACCTATTACAGGTGAGTGTGAATCATTGTGAGATATATCTGTCTCCCCAGCATGTTCTGTTATTGTCACAGGCTAGGTTGAGAACTTGGGGAAAATTATACATGTCCCATTTGAATTGTAGATGTCCATTATGCACAACAGGGCAGGGTCTGAGACTGCTAAGCAGGGCAGCCTGCATGATACCAACGACAGTGACAGATATGTCAGTGTTTCCATGTATGTTCTGCTTGGAGGTCTGGCAGTCTCCCAGGCGCAAGCTTATGTTCTCTGCAACTGCTGCAGGTTTCTGATGGGATACAGAGAGATGGTAGCATTGTACTCCATTATTGGTGTGATAAGGGTAGAGTACAGAAGAAGTATGACTACACTGGATTACATTGCAGCCACTGGAGAAAAAATAGAGGTTTGTGAGTGGGAGAATGTAGTTCCTCCAAACATCACATATATGGAAAGACTACAAGACCTGTCACTGTACACAGTTTCCTGCAAGCTGCTGAGAGGTGACCCAAGCCTGACTTAAAGAGAAGTCGCAGACCCTGCCCTACTGGAAATGCTGGACATCTGCAAATCAAATGGGACAGGAATAACTTGGGCCAGGGTTCTCAGCTTAACCTATGACATAAACAGAACATGCAGGGGAGACATATATATCCCCCAGGAACTCACGTATGAAGCAGTGCTCCTCAATGACCCCGTTCAAGCTCAACCTTGACTACTGGTTGGGTGATTGTAAAGTCACCTCTGGGCTGGCACCTATATCCCTCAGAGACAGGCCCAGTTGTTGCTGTCACAAAATCCCTCTGCTAACAATGACTGTCTAAATATGCATAATAAGGGTGTTTGTGTTTTTAGAAAGGTAGGCTTCTATTGCCTCATGTATACTGACAACCATGTACTCGTAAAAATTACAAATACAATATGTGAGAGATAAAGCTATACAATGAAGCTAGAATAAATGCTTTCTCTCTCTCTCTCTCAGGTAACAACATACCAGCTATCAAACAGGTTGTCAAGAAACACACTTCCCCTCCTCAATAGGCCAAGTGCACAACACATAACCCTACATACGCAGAGATAGTCATTAGAAGCTTACCAAAAGAGCAGAGACCTTACAAATGCAAACCTTCTGCACACATTACAGTCCTGATGGAACGCATTACACATAAAAACAAATGTATCAGTGTGTCAGCCATTATGCCCTTAAGGCAAAACACCTGAAAACCAATGTCTTGGTCATAGGTGAATCCATAGTGAGACACACGTATGTCCCCCTCACCAGGTTGTACAGGGAAAAAGTCACAGTCAGCTACTTGTCAGGTGCCAGGATCTGCAAAGTCATGCATGCACTCAAGTCTCTCAACAACAAGCACAGTTAGACCTCTGTTATGCTCCATGTTGAAGTTAATGACTTGAAACTTATCTCAATGGACTACATGAAAAGAGATATGACTGAGCTCTCAGATTATCTGTCCCAGACAGGTATGCCTGCAGCCCTAAGCAGCATTCTTCCCTTCATTCAGGATGATGCCTCAATACAAACAAAATAATTATTCACTTCAACAATTGGCTTAACTACTGGTGTCAGTCCAGGAGGATCTAGTATCTGTCAGCCTGGGATAATATGGTCAACAGACCATGCTGCTTTTCCAGGGATGGTCTTCACCTTTCACCTCTTGGCTTTCAGTTACTGACCAAGGTACTTGCCTCCTGCATACTGCTTTTTTAGGCAATGTCATAACAACAAAATTCCCCATGTAATAAAATCCACTAGAGATAAACTCAAGGTTATGCTGCTTAATGCAAGGAGTCAAAATCAAAAACTGGACTCACTGGAAGCACTCCTTACATCAAATGATGCTGATGTATGTGCTGTCACAGAGCCATGGTTCAAGGCTGCAAACAGCCCCCTGGCCATGCAAGGCTACAATGTCGTCCACATGTTCAGACCTAAAAACGAGCATGAAAGAACCAAAGGCAGAGGTGAATCCATCTTCATTAAAGACAAATACACATCAAGACTGGTCAAACAGTACAACTCCCTAAAGCTACTCCAAGTCCAACTAACTGCAGGTAAAAACGCCTTTGATATTATTGTTAGCTCTAGGTCTCTCACCATGAACCACGAGAACCACTCTGCCTACCTGAAACTACTTGAGTCACTCACTATTCAGCCAAACACCTTGGTCATTTGTGATTTCAACTATCCTTCCATCGATTGTGAGTCATATATGAGCACAAACATGCTTGAATTAAGGTTCTTGGACTTTTTTAATACAAATGCTCTGGAACAAATAGTCTGCACCCCCACAAGGGGCTCGAATATCCTAGACTTAGTACTCAGCAACATAGGAGGTCCCTGCACTACCCACTATGTGTTGTTCTCCCTGGTAAGGTCTGATCATAAATCAGTCTCATTCAAATTAATGATCATACCTGACCACCCCTCAAGAGTAAAAAGGATGAAACTTTTCTCCAAAGCAAACTATAGACTCCTAAGCAATGGCATAAATAGTTTCAAACCCACTGCTACCACTGTCAACAATGACTGCTATATACAGAGGTGTACATAAATGCCCTGTATAAACACCTATACATATCTATAGACTCAGCTGTACCTGAACGGATCAAAATGAAGTTCTCACAAAAATACAAGCCACCCTGGTGGGCATCAAGCATAAATAGGTTATACAACAAGAGGAAGAATCTATTGCCTAAGAACAAGAGGGAACTGACTCAGCAGAGGAAGAACACCCTCCACAGCTTGAACAACAAATTAAATATCTTGCAAAGTCCTCTAAAGCTAATTACAAAGCTAAACTAGCATCCCTAGCTAAGGATAATCACAAGGCATTCTTCAGCTACATCAGAAATCTAAAAGAAAAGCCCAGCTATATGCTGAACTAGAACTGGATGGTACCACTCATACTAACCCTGAGGACATTGACAACCTGCTATCAGACAGATTTGGCACAAACATTACCCCCTTGCCCCCACCACACATACCCCAAAGCATGCCTATCACCAGTCCTCTACCTAGTATCTCCAAAGAGCAGGTCATAATGACACTCCCTGTGGCCAAAAATACAGCCTCCATGGGACTGGATAAAATCCCTGGCTGCCTACTAAATGGTCTGCAACAGGATCTAGTGGAACCACTTGGCACTGTCTTCAACCAGAGTCTAAGTATTGGCTTTGTCACAGCAGCGAGGAAAACAGCAATTCCTTTGCACAAAGGGGGTCCATCAACCAACCCTGGGAACTATAGACCCATAAGCCTAACCAGTCTTATCTGCAAGGCTATGGAGAGAATCATAATGGACATTATCAACAAAGACATAGGTGACCTTCAAACTCTTGACCCAAGCCAATTTGTCTTTGTTAAGGGTAGAGCATGCTCATTAAACCTGGTGGACTTCTTCAAGAATGTCACCAAATCCCTGGATGAAGGTAAAACAGTACATACAGCCTATCTTGACTTAGCCAAGATTTTTGACACAATCCCCCACTCAGGCATCATTGAGAATTGGGAATTCCACCTCTGCCAGCAGGCCATTTACCAGTGGTGTACCACAAGGATCTGTGCTTGGCCCACTACTGTTTGGAATCTATTTCTCAGCAGTCCAGGCAAAAATAGATGGCCTGTGGCTTACCAAGTTCACCAATGACTGCAAACTGGTTGCAATCATTGAATCCCCCAATGATGTTGACATGCTTCAAAAAGAGTTTATACTGAGAAATGATTGGTGCCAAAGCCATGGACTTAAACTAAACAAAAAATGCATTATCAACCCTGTTGCCAAAGGGAAAGTTCCTGCAAATTGCAATATTAAAAGTAACCACCTTAGCTCAAACCTTGTAGTGAGAGATTTGGGAACACAGATTGTTAGCATCCTTAACTTTGATCACCATGTGTCCACAGTGGTAAGGAAAGCCTTCTGTTTTGCACATCTCATGAGTAAGGGCATCACATTCAGAGCTAAGGATGTTATAACTGCCCTGTATGCATCCCTCATCAGACCACTAATAGAGTACAGTGCTCCCTTCTGTATGTACCTCACCAGACACCTTCAGCGGTTGGACAGACCTCAGAAGCTTCTAATCAAGAAAATTCAGTGCCTCCAACACATGACCTGCATGGACTGACTGGAGGCCTTTTCACTGTACTCTGTATTTTTAGGCTGCTGAGAAGAGCAGTCTCGGACCCTGCCCTAATGAAAATGCTGCACATCTGCAAATCACATGGGACAAGATTCACTCACGCTAGGTTTCCTAACCTAGCTTGCAACATTAACAGGACATTTTGGAGAGACAGATATGTCTCCCAGAGATTTCCACTCCTCTGGAACACACTCCCAATTCATGTAAAACAGAGCTCTTCAATGACCCTATTTAAGCATATTTAGACAACTGGATGGGAGACTGTAAATTTACCCTGGTGGTGTCACCTATATATCTTTTGAATAATGGCAGTCAGTGCTGATCATAGACTCGTGCTGCAAATGTAGACCATACAACTTGTTCAATAAGGGAACAAGGGTATAACATGGCTAGGCTTATAAAGGTCCTAGGACCAATAGCCTGGTAACCTCCTATGAACCTATGAATCTAAGATGAAGTCTTACTGGGCTCCAGGCCAGTGTCTGATCATGCCATGGTGGAATGACTGCATATGAAAAAATCTGATATAGCTGATGATATCAGCATTGTCTTTTGAGCATATGGTAATAACAGTGTCCTATATACTGGTATAAAATGCTGTCTGTAATGTCAAGTAACAGCTCACACACACACACACACACACACACACACACACACACACACACACACACACACACACACACACACACACACACACACACACACACACACACACACACACACACACACACACACACACACACACACACACACACACACACACACACACACACACACACACACACCCAGCTGACAGAAGTGAGAATAAAACCCCTACCTGTTTAAGTACACAGACTGCAAAACACAGTACTTTACGCAAGCACCACTGCACAAGTCTGACTTTTACATGGCTGCAGGTCAACTTATAGTAGATGACATCAGCAGGCCATGTGGGAGACAAGAGATTGGGAGGGCTGCATGAAACAGATGTGTAGGCATGTGCCAGTATCAAAATACCGCCAAGCCATGCCATTGGAGAAGTACCTGCAGGATAGCATGTCTACTCTGCTGAGTAGAGATGCACACACCCCCAGTTGACTGCAGTGAGAACAGAACTCCTCCCTAAGTACACAGACTATAGAGCACAGTACTTTGCACATGTACCACAGCACAAGTCTGACTTTTACATGGCTGCAGGTCAATTTATAGTGGATGACATCAGCAGGTCGTGTGGGAGACAAGAGGTTGGAGGGCTGCATGAAACAAATGTGTAGGCTTGTGCAAGTATCAAAATAGTGGCAAGCCGTGCCATTGGATAAGTAAATGTAGGGTAGCACATCTACTCTACTGAGTAGAGATACACACACACCCAGTTGACTGCAGTGAGAACAGAATCCCTACTTATCTAAGAAGACAGACTGTAGAATGCAGTACTTTACACAAGTGCCATGGCACAAGTCTGACTTTTACATGACTGCAGGTCAGCAGGTAGAAGTATCAAAATACTGGCAAGCCATGACATTGGAGAAGTAATTGCAGGATTGGAGAAGTAATTGTAGGATAGCACATCTGCTCTTCTGAGTAGAGATACACACATACCAAGTTGACTGCAATGAGAACAGAACCCCTATCCATCTAAGTGCACAGACTACAGAACACAGTACTCTATGCAAGTGCCATGGAGGTCTGACTTTTACATGGCTGCATGTCAACTTATAATGGATGACATCAGCAGTGCATGTTGGAGAGAAGAAGTTGGGAGGCCTGCCTTAAATGGATGTGTAGGCAGGTGCAAGTCTTATGGGACTGGGGTGATAACTGCAGGACACACACACACACACACACACACACACACACACACACACACACACACACACACACACACACACATGCTCACAGTTGACTGCAGTGAGAACAGAACCTCTACCTAAGTACACAGACTATAGGACTCAGTACTTTACACATGTGCCATGACATAAATCTAACTTTGGCATGGCTGCAGGTGAACTTATAGTAGTTGACATCAGCAGGCCATGTGGGAGACAACAGGTTGGGAGGCCTACATAGGCATATATATTCATAGGTTCATATGAGGCCAATAGCCTAACAGTGCTAGAGTGTGTAGAAGCCTAGCTGTGTAAAAACACAAGTACTCTTATTGAGCATACTTGGAAGTTTGAGTTTAGCAGAGCAAGGTTGTCAGCACCCCGACTGGCCCTGTCCATGAGGGAGCACATAACATTATATATTACACTTTATAGTGTGGTTGATATATGTGTGTGTAAAAAAATTACTGAGACCCCAGAGCTGTACTTCTTGGTGGGGGGACAACACATGTAATGTGGATATATGACATATAGTTAGAATCTGCCCTCAGTTTGCAATGTTTCCACATGTACTTTTATGTCATTCAGAGGAAATGGACAATAAACACCAATAAGAAAGCATCATATATACAATTCCGTAGTGCAGTAAGTAGCAGATTTGCACGATGGTTAACAGAGTGTACATGCATGCGAGTTACACCTGTTTGCACGTAGGTAAGCAGTGCGCAAATGCGAGCCACATTGCTAAAGTATGACAAGCAGAATGAAACAGTGGCAAGCAATTGCATGTATAGGCAGTTGTATATGTTTTTTTTTTTTGCAAAAGTTAAAGCCATGCTGGTCAACATAGCAGGAATATGTTTATAGGACTATAGTACACAGTATACCCACAGTAATGCATTTTATCATAAATGTAATAATACATAGATTACTCTATCTGTAAAAGTAACACTATATAGAATATGCTATAATCGAACCCTGGACTGTGTGTATGGCAGTCCTACACTTACACCTGTTGCCACAAGAATGTTGAGGAAACAGTTGTCTATGTTGCACTTCATTGCTGTAAACTACAATGTCACAGCAGCAGAACAAAGATTGCATACTCTGTACTAGAACCCAGTACCATCTGTACTCCAGGCCAGGTTTTCACAATGGCCAAGGGCATTAATTGAATATATCTCATTTCTATTTTTGACTGTCTGCTTCCTAGCGGTCCACTGTGGTTTGTGCAAACCAGATAAAAACAGCCATTTCCCGCATCCACTGTTTGTGCTATGCGGCGCATCACACAAAAAAGTGCAAATTAAAAACGAGAAGAATAAGAAAAAAAACATATTAATGGACACATATAAGTATGATAAGGTACTTTCTGTACAAATCCACCACTATTTACTTCATTACTGCACCAAGTTAAGAAGTACAAGGATATGCCATAATATTATTAAATAATACATTCTAGGTTCAGGACTTACCTTGCAAATGCAGCAGTTGACACAATTTTATTCCATGCCTAAAATTTCTTTGTCTCTACTCCTATGGTATTGAAGTATTCAGGAAAAAAACAGAATGTAGGCTATCTGGATGCTGCACCATACTGAAAAATTACCTGCTTATACTGTAATTAGCACCTATGAAAAACATCTGCTGCTTTACTGAATATATCAACTCCTTTGATGCTCATTAGTGTGTGATGTGACCTACGTGCTGCTGTGCACACCAGTGTTGAAATAAGGTAAACACAGCTGATCTTATTACTTTTCTCGATGCCTGTGATATCGTGCAAACATGCAGCTGAAAAAGTGAAGGAAAGGTTACAGACCTGTACTAGAACCCAGGGCCTTCTATACTCAAGCCCTACACATACACGTGCTGCTGCAGGAATAGTTATGTGGCAAGCACTGAGAAATCTGCCAATCATTGCTCCAATTCCTGTGGTTGCGCTAAGCAGCACATCACGCAAACAATGATAACAATTAAACAAAGAATTTTAACTTAAAGCGGACAGAGATGATACATATTAACAAACAATAAAGAGGATGAAACAGAACTTGTGAATTGTGCACTGCTTACATGCACTTTTACACTTCACAGACCTACATGTACACCTCTGTAAGTGTAACCTGACACTTCCCCGGATGTCATCATTCACTGTTGCCATGTATTGAACACGAACACTGTGGAAGTGCCTACGCAAAGCGAACATCCCTACACAGTTACAATTTTTTGAGATTCAGCAATTCCAATGAGTTTTGACCTCATTTACATCTTCACTGTGCTGACAGCCCTGAATCTACATGGCTGGTAACTGTGCAGGCAGGGAAACTGAAGGGGAGCCCAGTGTTGTACACTCAGAGGAGGGTATTACTTTGGTATATATTTGCACAGAGGAATGCAGGTTTTGAAACAATTTGACTGTATTCCATCAGATGCATACTGCATATGCTTACATGACAGTATGAATAGTATGTTTTATGGGGATTACACTTTTAGCTGTCTAAATTAATTATGAGTACATTCTTCATTTGGGAGTGGGGGAGCAAAGCTGCATTTAAAAAGGAACTGTTGCTATTGTTAGTCTAATTTTCTAGCATCCACCATCTTTGATAATGTTATAACGTGTAGGGGTTACATGTTACAGTCAGTTCTGTATAAATCTACAGACTTTTACTTGGTCTTGTTTCCATATAGACTCCTTTCTATGGCTAAATTTGGAAACCTTTCAAATACATGAGCAGCGCAAGCACAGACTCTACACAGTTGCGTTACAGCTTGCTGGATCACTTCACTGTATTGATTTGCATCATTAACATACAATTCAGCTACTTACGATGTAATTTGCATGCCATGAATGTTTCCATGTTTGTGTGTCAGTGCGCACCACTACTCGGAGTTTACTGAATCTGAAATTATTCGTGGTTGTGTGCACATCATACCACAATATGCACACGGTCAAAAATGACCATGTAGGCATTATTAAATCCCCCCTATATTTTTTTCTTTGGTTCAAAGTGCTTGCTTAATGTACCTAAAATATCCTGGAATACGTAATCTACTCCTTTAGTTGTCTTATATACATCATATATGTGTTTCCCCTGCCACATGTAGTAATAAAGTAGCTAATCATTCACCTTTTGCTATGCTTAATGTTTGCATAGTTCTGAAATTTGACCCCTCTTCATCAAATCTAAGCTTATATTTTGCATGCCAAACTATTTCATATTATGACATATCAGAAATCACCACAGACTTTTTTTTTCATTTCTCTGTGGTTAAATGTTAAACTTCTTTGTTTTATGCTACTATTATATGCCTGTTCTCTTGTGTACCCCTCCTGGTTGCAAACATTTTACAATTTTTTTTGTAAAAAGTCATGTATCTTTCAAGTTTTCTCTTGGCTGCAATCTTTAGTTCATATTCTTCCATTTTTCAACAGGGAAGAAAAAAGATTTACTCACCTAAAGCAATGATATGAAGTATGATCATCAACTTCTTCTTTTTATAAAATGAAATGGTTTGTCTCACTGGCAATTATACTTAGTATGTATAGCTAAATAATTTGATACAATACTCCACTTGGGCATTGTCAGCAAACTTACCGAACTAGGTATAAACCCATTTATAACATGCTGGATAGCTAGCTGGCTCACTGATTAGACCCAAGAGGTTAGAATCAGTGAGGCCACCTCCACAAAGAGGCTGGCCACCAGTGGAGTCCCCCAGGGCTTGTTGCTAGGCCCACTCCTCTTTGGATTCTATATCTTGGATGTCAAAGCCAATGTCAAAGACATTTGGCTAATCCGGTTCGCAGATGACTGCAAACTGGGATCAGTCAAGATGAGAACACCCTTCAGGAAGGTCTAATACATGGCCAAAGCCATAGCTTAAAACTCAATACATACCAAGAAATGCATTATAGTACCTTTTGGGAAGTCTACTACCCCAGTTAACTATGTCACCAACAAAACACTCTTAAAAGTTTATTCACTAGTCAGGGATCAGAGAACATGTGTCCAAGGCAGTAAGAATATCCTTCTATGTTGCTCAACATACAAGCAAGGGAATGGCATCTAGGTCTAGAGAGGCCATCATACCACTGCACTCGGACCTCAACAGACCAGTCATAGAGTACAATGCCCCCTTTGGTATGTACCTGTCCAGGCACGTGCAGCAATTGGAATGTCCACAAAGGGTCCTTACAAAAAGAATACAGGGAGTAAACACAGTGTGCTATGCTGATCACTTCAAAAACTTGTCTCTTTATTCTGCATCATACAGACCTCTGAGAGGTAACGTTTGCCTGTCATACAAGACATCCATGGACCCTGTTTTGATGAACCTTTTTCACATCTGCAAAACAAACAGCATCAAGAGTACTCGATTAAAAGACCTAAATTTTGCTTGTAACATAAAGAGGATATGTTGAAATGGCAAATGTTTCTCAGAGAATTCCCATTCTCTGGAATAGGCTCCCTATCCACGTGAAACAGAGTTATTTCCTATCCCTATTTAAGGGCAACTTGGACCAATGGATGGGTAATCGGAAATTCACACCTGGTCTGGCTCCTATGTCTCTGATGGACAGATGCAGTCAGTAAATCACCATCCTTATAAATCAGTTGTGTGGGTCACATTTGGATTGCACAGCTAGGCTTATAAGGGCCCTAGTGGTTGTTAGCCTAGTATACACCTATGAACCTATGCTTATTTTTTCATCTCCAGTTGTGCTTGGCATATCTGTGCATTCAGGATGTGGCACAAATCACTGTTGTTCAACATATTCTTTTAACAGAGCAGATCCTCAAATGTGGACATCAAATAACATGTAAGTTTATTGTGCACACACTGGGGGACATTGCACAGGCAGTTGTAGTAATCCACTTTAATGAATCTGCAACTTATTGATATGTGTAAATATGCCTAGATACGCAGCTATCCTGAAATCAGCTGATGCCTGATGTGTTCAGAATCTTTTCTTTCAAATGCATGGTTCTCACAGAAAAACAGAACTTCACAATGACCAGTTCAGGAACAACACATCATTTTCATCAGGGCCGGTGTAAGCATTTTGGGGGCCCCCAGCAAATGTCAAGTTGGGGGCCCCCTGGGCACTTTCAGTCTAAGTATCACTCTGTCACTACTTCTATCCATCTTTTTAGTTCATGCTGCAGGCTTTTAGGTGTAGTACACACAGACTGACCTGTAGCTACAATGATCTTATTACAACAGGCATACATACCACACTGTGTTGGCCCATCTCACAAAGGGACATTTTACAGTTACTGGCATTTAGGTGTAACAAGGATACATTACAACAACTCTATGTACAGGTGAGAACTAATGTGCAATGGGACCCTAGGCACTGCTTACTGTTTCAGCCCCCACCAAAAAAAAAAAACACACCCTCCAGAGTTTCCCCTCTGTTTTCCCCATGTTGGGCTTCCCACTTATGCAAAATACTTTTTTTTCTTCCATTTCTCACATTTTACCTTTTTTCTTCAGCTTTTTCAAGAAGCCATGATTTTATATATGCTCTAAAGTGCTTTTTAAGTTTATTTTTTTTTTTACCCAATGATGGCTTGAACAGAAATGATGATTAAGGAAAGAAATTCAATGTTGCTGTTCAGCTTTAGTTTTCCTTCTGTCTTTTCAATATACTTTCTTGACCAAGACAGCACAGTAATAACCATTTAGGAATTAACTCAAGCCCCCAGAAGCCAGAGCATTTCCCAACCTTTTAATCCAAAAGTGGCCTAAACAAAAATCGTGAGTAAGAAAAAAGAATTTATTTTTTTTCTTTCAATGAAGACAAGTTGTATTCAAAGCTTAAAATTCAAAGCTGACAAAAATAGTAGCTCAAAATACATTAACAAGTCAATTGTTGTGAGGATTCACAGATCATGTATGGGAATACTGCCTGCCTCCCTAATCCTCCCAAAAAGACAGTCACTGTCTATGCAATCCTCTTGTGTTAGTTTGGGATGAAAGCAGAGGTTCAAATGGCCACAGTCATGTATTTCAAGTGACTGCTGAAATACATATATATAGCATGCCTACTAACTCCTCGATCCTAACCCCAGAGGCAACTAGCTGTATATGTGTCTGATGTCTGATTGTGAGGAAAGTGAAAATAAATAATGACTGCAATAATGTATTCTACTTTGCTGCTACCAGGCAGTACACTGCCCCTACAGGAGCTAAAGTAACTTTCTTTGTATACCTCTGAGGTCTGTTAGAAAAGTAAAGGAAATGATGACCACACAATCCCCAGCACCCTCATAACCTACGGTAAATTTCTGTACACAAACATCTGAGCAGGGATGGTTTAGAATGTTTGTGGTTGAGGACAAAGGCTATTATCAGTTTTATCCTAACGGTCATATCATAACTCCATTCAGGCTAAAGAGTGCAATAAGAAAATGAAAGCATTTTTTTCTCATCATTTTTCCTCAACCAAAAACAGCTTTTTTGGGGTCCCCACAGTCAAGGATGATTAAGGGAGCCACCTGTATCCATTTATACAGTTTAGGAAGTGGGGGCCACCAGATTCCTAGAAGATCTAAGTGTCTGAATGCTCTGTGATATATTTTATGCCTTACTTTTGAAATATAATCACTTGTTAGCTACATTTTTATTGATACCCTGAAGAATAATGTGTGTGTTCCGGCATTATTGGATATGTGCATTGATAAAAATCTGTGATATTTTTTACAGACACACACACACACACACACACACCACAGCAATGCTAATTTTGTACTTATTTCAGCAAGTACATTGTACAACAGTAGTACTACTACACAAGATCAGTGACTGTGTTTAGCAGTCATCAAACAGCAACAGGGATAAGTCACTTTTATTTATCTCAGTGAGGAGTAAATTAATACCTATCGCTATCCCTGATTTCACAGATATTCTTGATTTTGTCTCATAATTTTGCTCTGTCACAATAAATCCAGTCATCAGAGTTTTATACTTATTGTCTAAAAATGCATGTTGATGCAAAATGTGTTATTATAGTAACTTTTAAATGAATTTGAGGTAATATATAAAATGTGTTCCTCATTTTTATCACTGAATGCAAAGATGTTGAGAGTTACAATATCAGTTGTTCTGCCAGTATGTATAAAAACCTTGAATGAGAAACCATCCCTGAAGATTAGAAGCATCAGCTCTTCTTAAACTCCACAGTTTGCACTGAGATCGGTCACCCTGGGCTGCTGATCTCTGTAGTACTTACTCTGCTTATGTTCATTACAGCTTTGTCCTAACAGGGTCAGATCACAGTCCTGTTCAGGTTAAAGAGTGTAACTGAAAATTAATACATTTTTCTCCTCATTTTTCCCCAACCAACAGCAGTTTTTGTGGGGCCCCCACACAGTCATTGATGATTAAGGGGCCCCCTCCAGCCACAGTTATTGCAGGTACCTAAAACTGGCTATGTTAATTTTAGTGAAGAGGATGTCCACCTTCAGGGCTTAACCTAGGCCGGGGCATTATGTCATTGGTAAAATATTTAATGAAATTGTAAAGCTTGTTACTTGACAAGATGCTGTTATTATAACTAAATATGTTTGAATTTTGAAGGAGATAAATATGAGCCATTATTACTTACCTGCTTTATTAAGTATACAAGATTGCTGTACTAGCTGATGTTGGTTTAACAGACATGTTACAAAATATCAAGATAAGATAACTTGCTGTGGTTGGGGGGCCCCCCATGACCAGGGGGCTTCCAGCGACCGCAGGGTTCGCTGGTGCCTAAAACCGGCTATGATTTTCATACATAATACATGAAGCACTGCTTCTGGTGTTCTCTTACAACTTTCCTTGGTCCAGTAGCTGCACAGTATTCATACTATGAACCAATCATGCATCAGCTATGGTTACTATTATTCCCAGGGTTATTGCAATTCTTTCCTTGTTACACTGTCAGTGGCTGCTTGGCCATCAGTGCTCATATTAGGAAACTCCAGCTCATGAGCAGATTTTGCCAGATGATGACAAACCTTTATTCTTTAAGAAAGCAAATCTGTAGAGGAGAATGCCCTTATAACCATCCTGTTCCAGAAGTCTACAGTGTAATAAATGGTAGTTGTGCATTTCATTATAAAATTAATATTCTAGTTGTCAAATCAGAACTAGAGTTTCCTTTATAATGAAGTGGGGCAACATTCAGATGAATCTGGCTGTGTCATGACTGCAGTCATCAGACATTTGAATGCTACTTAAATTACTAAAAATAAATATGATATATAATTCAAATACTGTGCTTCATTTGGAAGAATAACCCTCCTCATCTCCATTCAAAACATTTTGTCCCCTATACTCCCTTGCTTAATATAATTGTCTCCAAACTTGCTACATCTTAAAGAAAGAGTCAACTAAAAGGAGTGCTTTTATCATTCAGATATGTTTACACTGTCATACTCAGATCCAAGTCTATTAAGTCTTGTTTTCCTGAAAAGTATTAGTTTCTCTTTTTTTTTTTTTATAAAGAATTACTGCACTATAATGAACTGGTGAGCATCTGACAGGGGAAAATATTTATACGTATGTTTAAGGTGACAGCCTGTTGTATCAAGACACTAACCAAACTTTTCTAAAATACTCTTTTCTTGGGCTGACAGTACAACATTTGATGCAGCCTGTTCTGGCTGAGGTTACCAACATCAAAGTGTAGTTTTCTATAACCTCAAAATGTGATGGTCCTGTAGAACAGGCTGCCAATCACACAATGAAACAAAAGGTATGTTGACTTTCATTTCAGTAAAGAGAAATTTATCAAAAATGCTACTGTAAATGTAGAACAGATCCTGCATAAGCAGGCCTCTGTACATTGAGTTAGTTCCTTGTACTGAATAAAATGTTTATTTTCGTTTCTCAGATTCTGCCACAAAATGGCTGAATACCGTTTCTGAGAGATCCTTAAAAGAGTCAGAAGGCTAACTACAGAATTACACTATAGCTTCAGATGGAAGACAAAGTCATGAATATATGCAAGGACTAGGTTTAAAGAGACAGTTTACACTTCACTTCTCATACACACTCCTGATAATTTTGAAACACACATTCAGATACCACTACAACAACAGTTCCTAATGTGGAATATTGAGACAAAAATATTAGTCTTTTTCAGCTAAATTGCTTCTCAGTACTTTGTGAACATTTGAATTTGCTCTGGGCTCTGACTGGCGATAAACATGAAATAAGATCAAAGTCTAAGCTTAACCTTGACTGACAGCATTAGTGATCTGTAATAACAACTCGATTGCCCTGTGTAAATGTATTGCAAGATTTTATAGAACTACTCTGCACATCTGAGCTCATGGGAGAAGTCAAGTATAAAGTTCATTTTATTTACCACCTTATAATACTAATACAAACTTACTTTAAACTTGGGAACCTGATTAGAAAATAGATATGTTTTGATAATGTACAATTAATGCATATGCATTTGCAATGTATCTCAACATTTGAAATGCAAAAATAACATATGTTAAATCTTTGAAGTTTATTTTATCTGGCAGTTTTTCCTGGAAACTGTTTCAAAACAAAAACAGAACTGCAATTTACATTTGTTTGTTTATTTATTTATTTATTTGTAATTCTTGTCACCAGAAATACTAGTCTCTCCTTGTATTCCCAGAAGTGTCTCTAGCTACAGGACTAATCTTGTAAATGTTATTTTACACGATGCATATGAAATATTCCAGCCGTCTTTGGCTATACTCCAAATGGGATTCTCCAGCACCCATGGCAACTGTGAAGAACATTTCCTTTCAAAAGCAGCAAGCAATATGTTATTCAAGAAAACAGAAAACATTACTGCTTTGCTATACATTCTAGGAAAGATGAATTGCTGAATTGTTTTACTTCTGAATTTTTGTAGGTATAGTTTAAGGATCATCTGCTGGACTAAATGGCCAATTGCAGTAGGCATCAGAAATCTAAGCAACGGAAGAAAAACAAGTGGCAGTCACATCTGACATTGAGACAGTAAATGTATTTATCCTTTCTTCCTTCATAAAATGCAATATAGATTCACAGAAGACTGTGTTCATCCTTTCATGACCATTTGAAAATGTATGCAATGTTTTTTAAAAACTTTTTGTAGAGCGATTTTCTTGAAAAGCTCTACCATGAATCAGATATCTTCCCTAAGGCTATCAGCTGGAGAGAGATAATCAAAGCAAAGAGGACAAAATGAAATGATAAAATAACTTTTAAAAATAAAGGCAAGGGGACTGTTGTGAATGTACCCAGAGTTCTAAGTAAGGTAAGAGAAGTATTATTGTCACTTACAAAACTCTTTAGCATATGTTAAGAAAAAGGGTTGGACCCCTGGGATTAAAGGAAGGCAGAGATGAGTCAACTTCACTAAAAGAAGAGCAGAACAGAGAAGGGAAACTACAGACCAGTTCATCTGACCTCCCCTTGATGGGACGTTACATTCTCTATTAAGAAGAAAAATAATTTTTCAGTTCCAGGACAGCATAGGGCATTATGATGTAAGCAATGTATATTCATAACAAGCAGATCACGTCAGAATAATTTGATATACTTTCTGATTGGTGACACAACCAGTAAATAAGGATACTGTAGTGAGTGCTGCTCATCTGACCATCAGCGAAGCATTTGGCACAGTTTCGTGCAAACTGATAATACAGAAACAAAACATCCTTAATATGGTTAACAGGTGATAAGCTAATTAAAGAAAACACTTCGCCATAAGATCGCAGTGAATGAAGGCTGCCTTTGATTGGAAATGTTCTCATGTTTGGTGCCTAAAACAGCCAAGCCATTCATGATCAGGTGGTCACTGAAGCACAAACTAGGACCTTCACTGACACTGTCATTTTTACTTAGGAGGAAAGGACCATGTGAAACACACTGCCAAAAATACCAGAATGTCAGCCCACACAGCAAAAGACGCAGGGATGAGAAGTTCATGTCTTACCTTGCTTCTCAGAGAAAAAGAAGTGTTGAGAATGTCCAGCACACAAACATGCAGAAGGGCCCCTCCTACAGATCAAGACATTTGCTGGACCATTCTTAATAGATGATGGAAACAGAGGGCAGGTATCATCCACTTGCACTAAAGCCATATTTAAAATAGCCTCCTCCTAGTCCCTATATATAACGTATCGTTATCCTTGACTAATATGGGCTCAGGTTCATGCTTCTCCTCCACTTCAGAAGAAGATTAGAGGCCAAGAAGAGGTGCACCGTCAACATTCACCCCGATGAGTATATAACAAAATGCAGAGAACACTCAGCCCCTGTCAAACAACTGTAATCACTCTTACGATGGTCTGTTCTGGGGAGCAGTCCTTCAAGTACCCTACCTAGGGCTCAGTATTAGAATCTGTTTTTTTTAAAACAAGAAACATCTTTATTGAATTATCACCTATGACACAGGCAATCATACATTTATAAAAATGAAAACAAAGCATATTGACATATTTACAGCTGCAGACATTATATATCATTTATAATCTATACAGTCATTGTCGGTCAAACATTAAATAGGTCATTCAGTTCCTGCCTTCCCTTAAACTTCATTCCTCCTCTAAAACATTATTTTATATGTATTGTTCCCACAATTCCTATTTTTCCTATGTAGTTTCTCCTACCCTTTTCTAAAGATCCTACTTCCAGTTCTTTTATCTATGTTACTATATTCATTACTCCTAGTACAGCTGGCATAGACCTCGATTTCCATTTTCTAGTAGTTGCTTTTTTTGGCAGTCACCAGAATTAAACTTAGCAATGATTTACTATGTGTAGGTAATTCCAATTCTGTATGACAGCTGAAAAAAAAATTACCTTAGTTACACCAATTTGTTCACTCAGTATTTCCAATAGAGTAGTCTGCAGTGAATTTTTAAAGTCTGCCAACTCATACACTCCCAAAAATATGTTCTCAATTACTTCTTTCTTCCCCATCACACCTTCACTATTTGCAATCTACCTGATGAAAAGTTCTTTGGAATCTGCTTGGCGTATAAAAATTCCTATACAAACACTTTAAAGCAAAGAGCCTAAATCTAAATCTAGACTTTGTTACATAGTTGGAGAACTATACATATATCCTCCCATTGTTACTTTGTGAATCGCTTATCCAGTCTCTCTTCCCAATCCTTTCTAACTTCTTCTTATTGATTCCTTTAGTTATCATACATTTTATATGCCCTACTAATTATATCTTTTTTAACAGAAGCCTATGTTCTAGATTCTACTAAAAACTCTATCAGTGCCGGTCTTTCCTTTCTTTGCGTATACTCTCATATCGATCCCACATACAAAAGGCAGTATCTAGCCTGTAGTTCAAATGAAGCCTTGGCCTCTTCCCATACTCTTACTTTTCCTTCTCTAATTATTTGCTCCCAATACTTTGGTTACTTTGCCAGTTTTCTACAGTAAATTCCAGCCTGTTCTTGTCTATTCTCTGTACCCTTAATTGCAGTCAGTCTTACTGGAATAATTTCCTTTCTCCATTCTCATGTTGGCTTAGTTTTTAGAATATGTTCTGCTACTTTATGGCTATAATATTCTGTATGGTTATTATTATTCTCCTTAACTATCTGAATCCAAAATCCCACCAGTCTCTCATTATTTCATGAGCTTCTCTCATTTTATCATCATCCATTTCCATTTTGAGTTATAACTTCCTGCTTGTCAAGCCCGTCATGGCTTACCGGGAGAAGCATTTTATATTTAATACTTGTTATAATAAATTTTTAAGATCATATAATAGATTTCAAGATGATATAAGTATTATTTGGAACGGTTCATTAGAGTTGTTAGAAGAATTTCTTAAATACATAAATGTACGACCAATTTTTTGCACTTTACCTGGAATATTAGTTTTGAATATATGGATTATTTGGATGTTCATTTATCAAAGGATGAAAGTAATGACAGATATATAGCCATGATACATAGGAAAGAAACATATTCTAATTGTTTCTTAATATCTGTTGTTAAAGGGCAGTTAGTCAGAGCAGCCCGAATGGTCACTAGATATGACGACTTCTTGGATGAATGCAGTACTTAACATTCTGTGTTTATTAAGAGAGCATATTCTATCGATCTTATTGATGCTTTAATCCAAGAAGTTTAAAGTAAAAGAGCAAGCGGCCATTTTAAACCTATCTTAGATAGCATTAACAGAATTTGTGAGGTGAATACCGACATTGGTAGTGAATTTGCAAGTGGCCATTTTAAACCTATCTTAGATAGCATTAACAGAATTTGTGAGGTGAATACCGACATTGGTAGTGAATTTGCAAGTGGCCATTTTAAACCTATCTTAGATAGCATTAACAGAATTTGTGAGGTGAATACCGACATTGGTAGTGAATTTCCAAATGTGAATAGTTTAGTACCACAAACTCCACAAGAACAGCATCTGGCCTTAGATGTTAATTCTGAATTTTTCAAAGCATTGATCATTACTTATAGTGAAGATTTTAGGAGTTTAAGATGGATTTTTGAGAAAAACTGGCCCATCTTGTTGAATGACCTCCATATTAGGTATCAAGTAGGTGAACGGCCCACAATAGTATATTGTAAAGGAATGAGCTTCAAAGAAATACTTAAACATGTAGAGCAAGTGCATTTTATGGGCAATTGTAGTATGACCAGATGTGGAGCTTGTAATTGGTGTTACAAAATAAAAACGAGATAGTTTTATTGTGAGGAATGTAACATATCAGTTAAAAGCCAAATACAACTGTAATTCTAAAGCAGTTGTTTAATTAGCTGTCATGTTCAGTATTCTAAATTGGGAAAATGGAGAGGCGGTTGTGCCAGAGGATATATGAGCATGAATATGCAATAAGAAGAAACAACTTAAATAATGCCTTGGCCAAGCATATTAATGAATATAAGGGACATCAATTTTCTTTTTTGATTATAGAGCATGTCATTATAGATGACAAGAAAGCATGGGGGTGTATTTGGAGCTGAAAGAATTAAAGTGGCAAGTGCAGCTACAAACTGACAGCTGGCCGGGCATTAGTGAGAGTAGCTCCATTGCACCTGTGTTAAAATTAAAAGCTTTAAAAAGAAAGAAATTTGTTTGATAATAATAATATAGACTCAGGAGTTTTATTTATTGCATATATTATATATAAATTGTTCTAGGCAAGGTGGCTGTAAATGAATTTTTGTTAACATCCAAAGGGAGAAAAGTTTGTAGTATATAAGGATGTGATGTAATTTTTATGGTGTCTGAAGAAGTTTAACATGGTTTTAAATGAAAGCGCTATTGTGTATTAAAGAGAGTGTATTTTTAACAAGTTTGGAGTTTGTACTTTAGTGCATTGAGAAAAGCAGTTGAAGTTCTGGTTCATCACTATTCTACACAACCTTCTGATTTTATCAGGGAATGCAAATGCTTCCATTGCACTGCTCATAAAATCCCAGTTTACTCTGCTGAATGCTTTCTCTGCGGCAAGACCAAACAACAACAGTGGTATTTTCTTACATTCTGCTTTCTTCTGCATATCATTGTTCTAGTAATATTGTCAAATGATTACCTCCCCTCCACAAAACCACATTGATCTACTTCTATCAATTCTGGCATCACCTTTTCCATTCTTTTAGCCATTATAGACATAAAGAGTTTATAATCATGGTTTAAAATCAAAACGGGCCTATATGAAGCTGCATTTGATGGGTCTTGGCTCAGTACTAGAATCTTTTCTCCAGGCTGTCCCCACCCACCTAAATACACCAGTGCTTGAAGAACAGAGTGGCGTGAGAAGGTTTCACTAGGTCCTCCCATGCTAGGGTCTATGGATCAGGACCACAGAATTCAGACAATTATTTGAAATCTCATGGGACCTGTCTTTGTGGGGATGGGAGTGCACCCTTAGAAGTTGTGGACTAACAGCAACACAAGGCTGGGTCCAAGCTTCTCAAATTCACATACAACCATCTTATCTAGCATGCAGCTGCTAGGGATTCCAAGTTATTTTTCAAAGAAATATAGCTTAAATTACCTGTGTAACTCACTATCCTTCATGTTGAGGTCTCAGTAATCCATGAAGCTCTTTCAGAAGTCCCTAAAGATTTAACTGTCATATAGGGCTTTTTTATAGCTACATACAAGCTGTTTTGTGTTTTTAAGTGTGAACTTTACTTGTTTATTGATTTTTGTGATGACCACTCCATATTATTCCCTGATGCAGCAACACTACTGTATGGTGGTCTTATTTTTATTATTTATCTCTTAACATTTTACTTGTTATGATACCTGGCTTAGACTCAGTCAATAAACTTAACTGACTTGCTGATATTCCTGTTCCCCTGTCCTTCTCAACACCCATCGGTTACCCACTGTATGTTTTCATGATGTGCAAGTGAATGCCCAATCCAGAGTTTATGGAGGGTGAGGGTCTCCTTCCACAAATATCTGCTAAGAAGATTAACAGGGAGTGAATGTAATCATTTCTAAGACAAATAATGATAATGACACTTTCTCTCCTTACAGCTTCCTATAAGATAGCCCCACCCACTAAAGAACTGTAAGGCTCATGAAAGCCTCTGTGGATTGGCTTTCCCCCTCCCCCCACTATTTCTTCCACACAAAATATTTAACAAGTGTCAAATGAAGAAGGAGGAGGAGGAGTTTTTGGATCAAAGACACACACACACACACACACACACACACACACACACACACACACACACACACACACACACACACACACACACACACCATACCTCTCAACCTCTTAGCACAAGAAATCTGGACAAAGCCTGACAGAATGGGGGGACAAAGGCCCAAAAATAGAGACACATTTTAAATATTGCTCTTATGGACTTAGAACGTTGCTATAATAACATATTTTGTGTTAGAATACACTTTCTGAAGGATATAAAGTCTGAAACTCAAAAGCGTGTCATTTGTAGTGACTTTTAATCCTTAGATCATCCCAGTGATTTATCAAAAAAATATTTTTTATGAGGAACAGACCAAAAATATGAGGCAACAATCTGGACATTCTGCAAAAATCTATACAGTTGAGCGGTATGACTGACACACACATACACACACACACACACACACACACACACACACACACACACACACACACACAGACACACACAGCCTTGAAGCACCCAGAGACTACTCTTTTGGCTCCAAAGAAGACAGATGCCACTAACGCCCCCATGTGAGTAGAGTTAAATCCTGACCATGCATCCTATAATGGACTTATCCATGATCTGTTCAGGGCATTACAGAACCTTACCACCTGACAAGAAGTATAAAGCTTTGCACAGACAGGACAAGGGATCTTTCAATTCTGCCACTCTGTGGCTTAGGTCCCTTCAAATAGATGTCTTACCATCTGGGTTATAGTCCTACCTTGTAGATGAGCTGCTGGAAAATATTTCAGAATTTCCAGAGTCTAGGCTGAAGGATGATTTTTTAAGCCTCTGTATATTTCTTTCATGGAGGGCTATCATGAGCCTTGTTGTAATTCTGACTGCTCTGTCTCTACATCTAGGCTGTACTCAAAGAAGTGGCTATGCAGGATGGTATGACTGAGGATCTCCATTCTAAAATAGAAGCTCAAGCCACTGTATTTGGCATTCATCAGACCTATCATTGAGTACAATGCACCCTTTGGTATGTACCTAACCAGGCATATCCAACTGGAACATCCACAGATGGTCCTCACTAAAAGAATACAGGGCATAAGTAATCTGTCCTATGCAGACCACCTCAAGGCTCTAACCCTGTATTCTGCCTCTTACAGGCTTTTGAGGGGAGATCTATGCCTAGCATACAGGGCATTGTCAGACCACACTCTGATGAACCTCCTGCATATCCACAAAACAAACAGTAGCAGAATTACCCATTCTAAAGACTTAAACCTTGCCTGCGATATAAATAGGACCTGCTGGAGAGATAGGAAAGTATCCCAGAGACTACTCTGTCTATGAAACAGGCTCCCCATCCATGTGAAGCATAGTTCCTCCCTAACCCAATTCAAGTGCAACTTGAACAATTGGATGGGAAACCGGAAATTCATCCCTGGTTTGGCACCTATGTCTCTAATGCAAACAGGTAACCTGTAAAGGGTTCATCTCCCAGGCCCATGCTTACACTTATCAAGGGTATCAGAACTTGTCAGAGATTTGGGATGCATGGCTAGGCTTAAAAAGGCCCTTGTGGTCATTAGCCTAGTAAACACCTATGAACCTATAAGCAAGCATCACAGGATCTGGTCAAAGACTTCCTAAAAAGCTGTTTCTTTTGCAGATGGCTTTTATGACCCCTATGGCTCTGAACATTTTAAGGCATAGCAAACTCCCCAAGAAGAAGAAGCCCCATTAAGCGATCAAGGAAGAGCCTCCATATTGGTGTCACTGAAGTTGCCCATAAGGATAACTCTATATATGTAGCTGTCCTCATCTTGAGTTGTGCATGGGAGGTGGTCCTCTTAGTCTGGCCTGGCTCAGAAGGCCATCATGAAAGACCATTGGATGCTAGATATGGTTGTGGACAGCCATATCTTAAAGCTCTCAGGTTTTCAACCATAAAGGGTTATATTCACATACTAAGTTATCTCTGCTGAGCTCTAGGGAAATGCTTAGTCTTTCCTCCTCAAAGGAGCTGTGGAGGTTATCCCTCCTTTGGAATGAGGCAAAGGGTTCTACTTTCAACAATTCTTTGTTCTAAAAGGGACAGATGGCTTCTGTACTTCAACAACGTCATTGAGCACATCAACTGCATAATGTTTTGGATATGACTCTCCTTGGGTCCTCCCTGTGCTGCCACAGTATCACAGATCCACAGGTGGGTACTATGACAAAGAGCCATTTAAAACCTGGCCAAGCTTACCCCATATTTACCAAAATATTGCATACAACTGTCAATACCACAAGAAATGTTATGGTTACAATATAGGCTTGTACATATGAAGAATTCACTGGTTGTCCCTGTCCATTAGGGACATAGGTGTAAAACCAGGATAAATTTGCCATTCCCCATCCATTGGACCAAATTACATTTGAAAATAGTTAGGAATGAGCTTTGCTTCATATGGCTAGGAAACCTGTTCCAAAGAAGGAATAGTCTTTGAGACATATACCTGTCCCTCCAACATGTTTTGTTTATGATACTTACAAGGTTTTGGTCATTAGGACGTGTATTTATGATGCTATTTGCTTTGTGGATGTACAACAAATCCATCAGTGTGAGATAAGAAGATGTCTTGTAGGCTAGGTATAGATTTCCGCATAGCAGTATGTAGTAGACAGTGTACAGAGATAGGTATTTGAGACAGTCCACATAGGACTTATTGTTTACTTCCTGTATTCTTTTTTACAAGGAATGTCTGTGGACTCTCAGGCTGTTGAAAGTGCCTGGTTAGGCACATGCCACGGAGTGCATTGTGCTCAATGATTGGGCCAATGAGAGCTAAGTACAGTGGAACAATGACCTCCTTTGACTTGAATGCCATGCCCTTACTTATAAATTGTGCAATGCAGAATGATTTTCTCACTATGGTAGACAAAGGTCAGGTTACTGTCAACATACATTCTCAGATCACTTACCACTGGGTCTACTTTTAGGTGTTTATCAATATGGTAATTTCCAGGGATGTCCACCTTTCCAAAGGGTACTATTATGCATTTTTTCACACTGAGGTTTAGTCCATAGCTCTGGCACTAGTTGTTTGTATACATAAGGTCTTGTTGAAGGTATTTGTGTCTTTAGGGGATTCAGTAACAACATGAAGTTTGCAGTTATTTGACCAGTTGTTTGTCTATATCAGGCCTCTTTGAAGGGTATCTGTCTTTAGGGGTTCAATGACCACATGTAGTTTGCAAAGTTGGTCAGCCAGAGGCCCTTGATGTTTACTTTGACTTCAGAGAAGTAGATGCTAACATGAAGAGGCCCCAAGTCCAATCCCTGTGGGACTGCACTAGTGACTGCGTCTTTGTGGAGGTGGATTCCCATATCCTAACTTCTTGTGTCCTGTCAGTGAGTGAGCTGGCTATCCCTTATGTGACATATGGGTTTATGCCTAGTTTTGTAAGTTTATCTACAATGTCCAAGTGAAGTTTTCTGTGATTGAAAATCACACAGCACCTGGATGGTATTGCAGGATAGTTAATGCTTTCTGTTTCATTACTATATGGAGTCTAAACAGGAGGTTCCTTTGATTCACTTTGGGTGAGCTCCATTTTCAGTGCAAAGTGCTGCTGTTTTGTCTTTCATCTCCATCTAGAGTACTGCTGCAGTTTTGTATAAAACATAACTTCAGGGATGCTATTAAAGAGCCCCTCAGTTATGACACAAGTAACATTTGGCGGCATAACTAAGGGCCTCCATAACAGCATCTTTAGAATATTTGCTCCCATTGTTACAGTCTCTAAAATTCACCATAAACTGGGAGAAATACTCCATCATCTCATCTCAAATTATTGCCTTAACTACTGCAGAGTTAGATGCATTCTAGTATCAGCCATTTTTGCCCAAGTGGAAGACCAGGAGGTCTTGCCCTTGGAAACCTAGGTAGGGATGTAGTGGGGTATAGTTTGGTGTATTGGTGGTGATGTTGATAATGATGATGATGATGATGATAATGATGATGATGATGATGATGAATAGCACTAATTCGTGGCCTGACTCTTGCCGTAGAACATTGAATCCTACCAGGCCTTCTGGCTAGGGTTTCAGAAATGACTAAAGCTTTAAGGGAGCCTTTTGTTATGCAGACATATGCTAGTAAGTCAGAAATTATCTCTGTTAAGGGAGAGATGTATCCAAACCTCCTCTAGCTGGTACACCATGAAAGTGCTCCTGAATATTCTCAGGTACCAGTGTGTTTTGGGTACTAATTATTCCACAGTTAAGATTATGTCAGCTACTTGTTCCCATGGTGACTTTCTGGGGCAGGACTTTGATCTAATATTAACTGAACAAGTAGTTCTTTCAAGAAGTTCTGAACCTCTATCCAGCTTAACCTCCTTTCCTCCTTGAGAGCTCAATTTCATTCTTGACTAGGTTTCTTTTTGCCATTCAAAATTGCTGTCATTGGACTCTCCTGTTGGAAAATACTATTCCTGGTATTCAGCTTCTCTATCTACAGAATTTTGGAGCTTCAGTGACTTAACATTTGCTGGGAAACAAGTTTATAGGTATGAAATCTTCACTGACTTATTGAATAACAGATAGTGTGCTCACTCAGTGGTTTAGGGACAACCTGGCAGGGTCAAGGGCAAAGTCTGCTCTCCTAGTGAGATGGTATGGAGTATGATGACATGATGTGTTCTTGCATAAGGCATGCATACACTTAAATGTGGGAGGTTTACAGACAAACACCTGAGGTCAAGTGGAATGAAGGATAATCCCAATCATGGACAATACACAAGGGTCTCCTCTCTGAGGAGATATTTACTAGTGGCATCACAAAGGAATCATTATTAGGGCTCATCCTCTTTAATATGTGAAAGATGATAATTGCAGTTGGATGGTGGGAATAATTGACTTCATGTCATGAGATACTAAGATATGTAACACAGTGAACATACAGTGACACGTTAGCAGAATGAAATAGAACTTAGCAAAACTGCAGGAAAAGTCTAATGCATGGCAACTTAGACTTATGTTTAATGCAAACTATTTGTAGTCATATGACTTCCATCATCATCTATCCATTTTCTAAACCACTTATCCTCATGAGAGTCAATGGGTTGCAAGTTGAATAAGGGAAGCCAGACTTCTCTGTTCCTAACTACCCACGTCTTGTCATACTGAGAGCTCTTCAGTTATTCCCAGGGAGGTTGAGAGATATAATTCCTTCAACATGTCTTTGGTCTGCCATGGGGCCTCTTCTCAGTGGGCTGTTCATGATAATCTCTCATTGGATGTGCCATGGAGCCCCTTTTCAGTAGGCTCTGCACAATAATCTCCCATTGGATGTGCCAGGGTGCCCCTTCTCAGTGTACTATGCATGGGTTATGCATGATAATCTCCCATTGGATGTGCCATGGAGCCCCTTCTCAGCTCAGTCAGCTATGCATGATAATCTCCCATTGGATGTGCCATGGAGCCCCTTCTCAGTGGGCTCTGCACGATAATCTCCCATTGGATGTGCTAGGGAGCCCCCTCTCAGTGGACTATGCTTGGGTTATGCATGATAATCTCCCACCGGATGGGAAATGGAGCCCCTTCTCAGTCAGCTATGCATGATAATCTCCCATTGGATGTGCCATGGAACCCCTTTTCAGTGGGCTATGCATGGTAGCCTCCCACTGGATATGTCGAGGGGGCATCCTCACAAGGTTCCCAAACCACAAGGACCATTGTCTCTACTGTGAGATTCTCCTGCACTACTGGGCTTCTCACTCTACCACAGAGAGTGAGCTCAGCTACCTGTGCAGAAGGCTCATTTCTGCAATTTGTAGTCACTGTCTCATGCTTTTCATCACAGCTGAATAGACTGGCCAGAAAAGTCAAATTTTTTCCCATTGACCCATTTCTTGCTCCACAACACATTCCAGTACAACTCCTCAGTACTAACACTACTGCATCCTTCCTCATTAGTTAGTCTCCCAGTTTCCTCTATCTTCACTGAAGAACAGGACCACAAGATACTTAGGTTCCTCCACTCGAGGTAACAGCTTCACCCTCACCTGCAGAGAGCAATCCACCCTGTGCCAGCAGAGAACAAATACTTCTAATTTGAAAATGTTGATTTTCATCTCAACCACTTCATATTCAACACTAACTACTCCACTGTCTTTAGAATATTTTTCTTAGAGGATAAAACACATTTTTTGATGCAGAATGGACTAAGGAAGAAATAAAAAAGTTTGTCCAGCAAATAAGTTGGCAAGTTGAAGGGGAGTCTTTTCATTCTTTTCACAATAGTAAAACCCACAGAGAGAGAACTTGCCAGTGAAACTTTTTCCAGTGATCCAAAGGAAAATGATTGAGTGACAGAAAAAAGCTCAGGAGCTGACTAGAAAAATAGGAGTACTTTGGATTTGAAACAGAGACCAGGGTTGGAGGCGGGGTCAAGACGAAGAGGAAGAAGACTAGCAAGAATGCAAAATTAAGAAATAAATGGAATAATTGTGAAGTGTCGTTTCCATAACATGCAGTTTAGACATGCAAACGGTGCTTCTGCAGGATGAAGGGGCTAAAATGTCTGGAAGTTTGTTGCTGTGTTACATTGGTAGGAGGATTCTAAAGCATATTTCTCAATTATCATTAATGTTTAAAAGGATAATGAAGGGAGTGAAAATTTAACTTCAAGTAAAAAAAGGTTTTAGTTCTTACTAATATGTGTATAAATAATTTTTTTAAGTAAATTACATGTTATATTGTAAAGACGTTCTATATACAAGTAGGGGTATTTTAAATGTGAGGTGGGATCATATGATCATAAGAGGTTACTAGACTAATGGCCCAAGGGCAGTTACAAGCCTAGCCAAATTCATCCTGTGTTCCCAAGGGTGTCAGGTTCAAGCAGACACTAAAATCAGCAGCTATTGCCCCTGTCCAAGAGGGACACGTGGAATTCCGGGGTGAATTTCTGGTTACCCATCCAATAGTACAAATTACACTTGAATAGGGCCAATGAGAGGCTTTGTTTAACATGAATAAGAAGCTTGTTCCAAAGGTGGGGTAACCTCTGTGAGACAAATCTGTCTCTTCAGCAAGTTCTGTTGATGTCACACACCAGGTTAAGGTCCTTTGACCGAGTGACCCATGTGCTATTTGACTTACGAATGTGCAGCATTTCCATTAAAGCTGGGTCAGAGATTGTTCTGTATGGTAGGCACAGTTCACCTCTGAGCAGTCTGTACAACACAGAGTAAAGTGGCAATGATTTCAGTCTGCCTGCATGACAGATTTTGAAGAACCTGAATTGTCTTTGTAAGGAACCTTTGTGATCTCTCCAAATGCTGCAGGTGTTTGGAAAGGAACAAACCAAAGGGACCATTGCACTCCACTATTGGTCTGATGAGGAAAGAACAAAGGGGGGGGGTTACAAACTCTTTTTTTTTTTCTGGAGGCAATGCCCTTACTTATGAGATGAGCAATATAAAATGCCCTTCTTACCACTGTGGAGACATGGTGATCAAAGTTAAGGTTGCTGTTGACCTGTGTGCCCAGATCTCTCACTGCTGACTATGTGCTTAGCGTATTGCTATTGATGTAGCAGTCTGCAGGAACATCACCCTTGCAGAAAGGAATGATAATGCATTTTTTTTGCATTAAGTTTAAGACCATGACTTTGGCACCAGTCATTAGTCTGTGTAAGACCTTGCAGGATGTTGACATTGCTAGGGGTTTCAGTGTTCACTCCCAGTTTGCAGTCATCAGCAAATTTTATCAATCATAGTCCTTTAGTTTTAGCCTCTACTTCAGAGAAGTAGATTCCAAACAGCAGGAGTCACAGAACCGATCCCTGTGGAACATTACTGGTTATGGATCTACTGG
The DNA here is from genome assembly GCF_019279795.1 of Protopterus annectens. Classification (NCBI taxonomy): domain Eukaryota; kingdom Metazoa; phylum Chordata; order Ceratodontiformes; family Protopteridae; genus Protopterus; species Protopterus annectens. Next base: position 837,360,630 of record NC_056737.1, read on the forward strand.
AGGAGATGGACTCCCTATTTTGACTGTATGAGTTCTATCAATGAGCCAGTTTTCAACCCACCTGACAATATATGGGTTGATACCCAGCTGGGTGAGTTTATTAATGATGTCTGAGTTGGAGATTGTGTCAAAGGCCTTGGCTAGGTCTAGGTAAGCAGTATGTACAGATCTGGCCTCATCTAGGGTTTTGGTGACTGTCTCAAAGAAGCCCACCAAGTTTAACAGGCACAATCTCTCCTTAACAAAGTCAAACTGGGTGGGGTACAGCATTTGGAGATTTCCTGTATCTTTGTTAATAAGGTCTATGATGATTCATTCCATGGCCTTGAGATAAGGTTGGTCAGGGTAATGGGTCTATAGTTCCCGTGGACCATAGATGCACTCCCTTTGTGCAAAGGGACAACAGTAGCTGTTTTACATTCCGCTGGGACAAAGCCAGTGCTTAGGCTGTGATTGAAAAGCATGCCCAATGGTAATGCTAATTTCTGTTTTAACCCATGTAGAACACAGCCCAGGTGTTGTCTGGTCCCATAGATGCTGTGTGTGTTTGGCCTGGGAGAGGATGTTTAAGATGTGCTCCTCAGAGATACTAGGTGAGAGACAGGTGTTAGGGATGCTTTGCAGTATATGTGGCAGGGACAAGGGAGTGAAGTTTTCACTGAGCCTGTCAGCCAGCAGGTTTACTATATCCACAGGTTCTGTATATGTAGTACCATTAACTATGAGTTCAGCACAAATCTGGGCATTACCAGATATTCAAATAATACATACTCTGCAGAACATAGTACACATAATATATCACACACCAGTGTCTCACCAGTCAAGCCCCTTAGGTATAATGCAAAAACAAACATCTTAGTTATAGGCAACACAGTTGTGAGACACACAGATGTCCCTCTCACCAGGCTGAATAAGAAAAGAGTGGTTATCCTTAGTTAGGAAAGCTAATTTGGGTTTGTAATTATCTTTGGAGGACTTCACTAGGAATCTTATTTGCTTGTTTAAGTTGATGAGGAAGTGTTTCCAGTTTTGAGACTATTCCTTCCTACTCTTAGACAGCAATTTCTTTCTCCTATTATATAGCCTGTTAATGGCAGTTGTCCACCAGGCAGATTTATTTGTTTTTACTTGAAGATCTTGCTTTGGTTCTATCAGGTATGGCAGAGTCAATGCAATTGTACAGGTGCTCATATAGAGCATTGATGTATAACTAAGCATATGTGTCTGTTCCATCGGTGGGGGGAGGGGCTATGAAGCTATTTATGCTGTCACTTTAGAGGTTGTAATTGATATTGGATAATTTTTTAGTCTAGTTTTTGCTATGGGATGTTTTGTGTTATAGTTACTTCTAGTAAGACTGATTTGTGGTCAGATCTCACCATGGATGGCCACACATTGGGGGTGGTGCAGTGATCCCCCATGTTCTTGACCACCAGATCCAGGATGTTTGAGCCCCTTGTGGTTGTGTCAACCGGCTGGTTCACAGCACTGGAGTTAACAAAGTAGAGGAACCATTGGGCAAGTGAGTTAGAACACGTATAATTTACCCAGTCAATGGATGGGTAATTAAAGTCACCCAAAACCAGGGTGTTTGGTTGTATTTTGATTGACTCAAGTAGATCCAAGTAGGCAGAGTGGAAGTCCTGATTCATGGAGGAGATCTTATAGCTGGAAATGACCTGAAGAGGGGTCTTACCTACAGTGAATAGTACCTGAAATAATTCAAGGGAATCGTGCTGTTTAACCAGTCTAGATGTGTACATATCTTTAATGAATATTAATACCCCACCTCCTTTAGTTCTTACTCCTTCAACTTGTGGTCTGAAAGTGTGAAAGGGAATGTAACCTGATATAGCTGGGGTGCTCTCTGAAGCCTTAAACCAGGTCTCAGTGACTACACAAATGTCAGCATCTTCCAAGGTGAGGACTGCTTCCAGTTAGTGCAGTTTCTGGTCTAGACTCCTAGCATTTAGCTGCATATCCTTGAGGGTGTTTGTACAGGGTATTTTTACATCAGGAATTTTGTTCTTGTGACATTGCCTAAAAAAGGCACTATGGGGGTGGCAAGAGCCTTAGCCAGTAACCAAAATCCCAGGGATGACAGATGAAGACCATCTCTGGAAAAGCATTGAGGTCTGTCAACCATGTCATCCCAGGCTGACAATACTGGATCCTCTTTGAATGACATCAGAAACTAAACCAATTGTTGAAGTCAGTCATTTTATTTGTACTGAGGTTATCATTCGGGGAAGGTAAAATGCTGCTTAAGGCTATGGACATACTTGCCTGAGAAACATAATCAGAGAGGGCAGTTATGTCTCTCTTCATATAGTGCAGTGAGGTATGTCTCAAATTTTTCACACCAACATGGACTATGACGGAGTCATAACTGTGCCCGTTGTTGACAGACTTCAATGCATGTGTGATATGGTGGATCCTGGTACCTGACAGACAGCTGACCGTGACTCTTTTCTTATTCAGCCTGGTGAGAGGGACATCTGTGTGTCTCACAACTGAGTTGCCTATAACTAAGATGTTTGTTTTTGTGTTATACCTAAGGGGCTTCACTGGTGAGACACTGGTGTGTGATATATTATGTGTATTATGTTCTGCAGAGTATGTATTATGTGAATCATGTTTGTGTCTGGGAGGTCTCTGATGTTTAGGCAAGCTTCTGGCAAGGACCTCCGCATATGTAGGTTTATGTGTTGTTGGTTTGGTAGGTGCAGGAGGTGAGGTGTGCATGCTGACAACCTACTTAGTATCAGATGAACTGACTGGTGAATGAGAGAGCCTGGATTCTAGGCACTTGCTATAGATGCATCTCTCACATAATGAATTTGTGTGGACTAGAAGAAGTGGGTTGTCAATGTACATGAGGCAATTGCTATATTGCCTCAGGATGCCCATGTCAACCAGGCTGGTTGGAGAAACTGTGGGAAATTGTCTGTCCATAATGCTAGGCAAGTTGACATGGTCAGAAAACAGGGAGAGGAAATGAAGGACCAGGTAAAGTAGAGGACAGGAGAAGTAAACAAAAAATACGAAGGGCTAGTGGGTAGGATCTGTGTTGTACTTCAGGAGCTTTGCTGAATGTATCGCCTGTCAGTGAGGGATAATCACAAGAACTCACCAATGGAGCACCAAGGGAAAATTTGAAGGCAGAGGTGTTTGTGTGTATAACGGCCAATGGTGCCCACTACTACATCGGCAGTGCGTGATGTGCAAACAAGCACAAATCCACACAAATGTGGTACTTGTGTAGTAAACAACAGCAAACTGATTTAAACAAATTAACTTATAAAAAAATCTCAAAACTGAGCCCTGTTCCAGCAACCTTCAATCAGATGAGTTCTAACTACAGACTCCTCCCAGTAGGGTGCAGGGGAACCCTCTCCAACAAAAAATGGCCTGGTTTAGTACTTAAATTATGCAAACAGAACTAGATTCAGCAGGTCTGAATCTAGTCTATGCCAAAGCAAAGTGCAACAATTTCAGAAAAAAAAATAATTCAAATAAGCAGAGATATGGTAAAAATGCAGTTCAAAAGTGCAATATACAGAGAGGGCGTGGCCAAGGATGAACACAGGATAGCAGCAGATTTCTTCAGCTCCACCAATTTCACAACACTGACAGGAAATAATTACTTTAAAAATGAATTTATGAAGTAATTTTCTTTCTAAATACGTTTGGAATATCTATTACTTGAATAATATCAAAAAAAGAAAGAAAGAAAATTTTAATAATATTCCTGTCAGAAAACACTTTGGAAATTTTTTCTGTCAGCTTTTCTGCTTGAAATGAGTTCCAGTAAGACAAATATTCAAGATTCCAGCATCAAGAAAGAACTTCAGTTTCTGATATCTACAATCCAGCAACTTACTGCCAAAATGGATAAACTGGATACTAAAATCGATACCTTTATAGAAAAAACTACAAAACAAATAGACTTGTTACATATAGACTTGCAGCAACAGAAGACCCAGATTACAGGCATAGAAGAGACTGTAAATGACATGGAGAATAGAATCCAAGAAGAAGAAATCAACATTGAGTTTTTGCTGAAACAGAATACACATCTACAAACTAAACTTGATGACCTGGAAAATAGATCTAGGCGCAATAACATTAGGATTTTTGGACTGCCAGAAAATATTGAAGGTAACAATATTACTTCTTTTTTAAATACATGGCTCCCTAAAACTTTAGACTTACCAGAAGCTTTTTCTTTTGGTATCGATAGAGCCCATAGATCTATATCTAATTCTAACTCTAACAAAAAGTATCCTAGGTCAGTTATAGTCAGATTTCTATCATCTTTTGATAAAGAGATGGTACTTAAAACTGCTTGGGCTAAAGCACCTGTTACAGTTAATGAGACAACTGTGCGTTTTGACAATGACTATTCTTCCTTGGTAATAACTAGAAGAAAAGTTTTCCTGCCATTAATAAGAGAGTTTAAGAAAGCACAGTTTAAAACCTACCTTCTGTTTCCTGCCAAACTAAAAATCTTTCTTCCTGACAGCCCTAGAATCTTTGAAGACTTAGACTCTGCATTGCTGTTTATCAAAAAAAAATAAGATTTTAGATAAAATAGAGGAAATGGAATGGGCTAGTCCTTCATTAAAGAGGTTGGCAACAGAAGCTTCATGGAAGACTTCAGAGAAGAAAAAAAGACTAAAAAACAAATGACTTGTTCTATGTTTTTTTCTTTTTCTCTCTCTCTTTTTTCTTCACTATTAATCTTTTTAAATACAGTTACTGCATTTTCAGAAAGCCACAAATATTCTGAAAAAGATTTAATCAAAGTTACTTTCTGTGTACAAATAATTGTTTTTGTTTTATAAATAGTCAAAATATCTGAGGAACTAATAACAAGCTATCAATCAATCTGTTTCTCTTTGTGACAAAGAGACTTAAGGTTAGTAATTAGATACATTTCTTTTTTTCTTTTATTTTAAATAATGACATTCTTTTTAGATTATGCATTTAGTAAGGGGTGGGGGAGGGCAGGTAGAGAAGTGTAATAAAAATATGGTAAGTGGAATAATAACTTATTAATTCCTTGTAAAAAAGTATATATGCTGTTTAAATACTGTTGATAATTATTTTTCCATGATTCTATTACTCATACTTGTTTACAAATAACCTGTCATGCTTTAATTATTAATAATTAGAACTAAATGGTAGTAAATAATATGTTTCATATCTATCTTTATTAATATATACAGCAAGTTATATTCCACTGTAGATACTTTTTATAGCTTCCTTTTTTATTTTTTTTATCTCTTCTCTTACTTTCTTTTATTTTCTACTCTCTGTTTTTTTTTCTTTTCTCTCTCTCTCTTTTTCTTTCATATAGGTACATTTACATGCTTTTGATAATTCTGATACAGTAAATAATAAGATTTATATAAAAATTGAATAGGGACTTAAAAAATTAGTTGTATTATATACTAATAACTGTGGGCTTAGTTTCACTGTCATAGAGGCTGTAATAACTTATAAATTACTTTGCGAAGGTTTTGCTCTGTTTAGTTTCATTTATATTGCTAAATGAATGTCAACTCCTCAACGCTTTTTTGTTTTGCTAAATGAATGTCAGTCACTTGTATTTATTAAAATTCCCGCCAGAATGTTAAGGGAGACAATTTGGGATGTGGGTTACCTCGTGAGTAGTGTCCTCGAGTTGTTTAAAAGCTTCAACACTCAGAATGCACGCAGAGAAGCTGAATGCAGTCAATTTGAACTTTGACCTCTGGATTCACACTGACACATCGCAGATTCAAGGAGAACACTCTACCAGGAAGTAGAACTGCTGCAAATGCGACTCTGCGATGGAAAATGAACTCTATTACATTTAAATGTGAGTTATTTTTTATAACTATTTACTTATTTATGTTATAATTTATAAAATATGAAAGTTATAATGATTTTAAATGATTCAGTATCCCATAGTAAACAAATGTGATATTTTAGAAGGCACAGAAAGTAAAACATATATACATGTGTTTTTGAAAGTTTACTTGACTGCAACATATTATTGTATGTATGTACTTATGATTTAAACTTATACAATGCTACAATTCATTTGACTTATCTAACTGACAAGCATAAATATTATTATGATTTTATTTTAGAAGAAGTTGTCATGTGACATATTTTAAAGCAGCAGTTCAGATATATAAAATGCAGATGGCTTTCTTCACAACAATGCAAGTATATTTGGGAATTTATATAGTTATGCAGTATGATTTGTAACCAATTTTATAAACATAAATATTTTATTTTACTGGCAATAATAAGCATGAGAAAAAAAGCTTTGATGCAAGTAGTTTAAAGTCTTTTAGAAGCTGTTAACTGCATTTCTATGACAGAAAATAGGTACATTATTTTTTTTTTCCTTCTTTCTCTCTCTCTCTCTCTCTCTCTCTTCTTTTATTTCTCTCCCTTTTTTTGGTTCCTAATATCAAGTCTATTTGAATGCTATTTGATTATAAATGTATTATATTAAATAGATGTACATAGAAGTATGAATTGTTTTTAAAAGTTTCTATTTGTCTATACGATGCTGATTTATCAAATGTTTAGTTTTGTCTTACTAGATAATCTAATTGAAAGATGTTAATTTTAGTTAATAATAACTAGTATTAAATTGATAAGGTGGCAGCTGAGGTACTGCTGCTTAGGGTAGGGGGTTAACTTGAGTAGTATGTGCTACTCAAAGTTGGAGTTTTTAACTCCAGGCTGGGTGCAAGGTTTAATCCTTATATTATTTTTTTTTTGTTTACTGTTGTTTGTATATAGTTCTGACATCCACAATACATTTTGTAAGCTCATTGTCACTACAAACAAAATTGAAGCTTATACAAAATCCCATAAGAGTCTCAATAAATACAGCTATATTTAAAGGTACACATAAAGGAGGAGGTATAACATTACTTATTTAGTTAATTGTTATTTTGATTATAAGTTTTATGTGTTTTAAAAATGCCAAATGACTTCTCTAAAAGGAATTTCTTTAAACATTAATGGCCTGAATAATCCATGTAAAAGGGCAAGCTTAATGAGATACATTAATTTACATAAGGCCAACTTAGTATTCCTTTAAGAAACACATCTCTTGAAAAAGGATATTGATAAATTAGCCACTAATAAATATACAGTATTAGTTAGTTCAGAGCATACTCAGAAAAAAAGAGGAGTGGCTATTTTATGGAATAAAAGTATGCCCATACCTAAAACTATTAAGTCTTTTGAAGATGATAAAGGAATGTTCTGTATGGTTACAATACAAATTAATGGAAAGACATATACATTAATCAATGTATATTGGATACCAGGAATTGGTATTAATACAGTGAAATACCATCTTAATAAGATCATATCATTCTCTGTAGGAGATATTATTTTAGCAGGTGACTTTAATTGTATCCTACATGAAAAAGATACTACTACTATAGGAAAAAGGAAAATTACATCTAATGCAAAACATTTAAAGGACTTTGTTAATTCTTATCATTTAAATGATATTAATAATCAGATAGACTCAAAATCATTACCATACACCTTTTTTCTAACAGATATAAAACTTATTCAAAAATAGATAGAGTCTTTATTTCTAACCAGATGGTAACAGAATTAATAAATTCTAAAATCATTTTGTGTCCTTTATCAGATCATAATTCAATTGTCTTTGAGTTCATGATAAAAAGTACTTACAATGTTCAGATCAAAAGGATACCAGCATATTTAACTCAACTAAAAGACTATAAAGATTATATACTTTCAGAAGTGCAACATTTTTAGAAATAAACAATACACCTGAAGTCTCCATTGTTTATGTTTGGGATGCTTTAAAATCATATCTATATGGACAAAGTATCAGATGGTATAATAATAAAAGGAAATCTTGGGATAAGGAATTACTAGATATTCAAAGTAAATTAGACTCTTATAAGCATAATAATAAAGAAAATATTATGGACAAAAAAGTCATTGAAGAAATAAACAAACTAAATGAGAAATACAAAGAAATTTTAACTCACAAAGTTAAAATAACTTTAGAGAAATACAAGTTTTGTCTTATTCAATAAGCCCCAAATACTTACATAGACTTAAAAATAAAACAAAAAGGTTGAATAAGCAAAATCATATTAAAGAAATTTTCTCTCAAAGGAAAAAGAAGAATGTTTCTAGTCTACCAGAAATATTAGATGAATTTAGAAATCACTTTCACAAAATTAATCATAATAACATTAACATGGAACCTATAGATAAAATAAAGGAATTTATAACTACAAACATGAATAAAAACTTAATAAACAACAAACTAAACTATTGGATAAAAGTATTTCATATACAGAGGTTGTTACACAAATAAACAAGCTTAAATCAAACAAAGCACCAGGTAATGATGGTATTATACCAGAGATATATAAAATTCTTTCTAAAAGTACATACTCATTAATACATAAGGTTTTTATTTTGGCCCAAAATGAGCTAATAACTCCCCCATCTTGGCAATACACATTTATTTCGCCAATTGTAAAACCCAATAAAGATCCAACTAGATGCACTTCATATCGACCCATTTCATTACTTAATGTTGATTATAAAATGTTTATGAGTATTTTTGTTGATAGATTGAAGACAATCATCCCAGGCATTATAGATATAGATCAGACAGGCTTCATTGTAAATAGAAACACTTTTGACAATATAAGGAGGACTCTAACATTAATTGATTTTGCAAATAGGAGAAAGAAAGATTTAACCCTTATTAGTCTAGATATAAGTTCAGCATTTGATTCAGTAAGTTGGGACTACTTGTTTACCTTACTGAAGTGCACAAACTTCTCAGATGCATTTGTAAATCTAATTGAACATCTATATAAAGGTGCATTGGCTTATATTAAGATAGGAACATATGTCTCACAAAAAATACCCATCTTAAAAGGTACAAAACAAGGGTGTCCACTTTCTCCACTATTATTTACTTTAATAATGGAGCCTTGGGCTAATCTGATCAGAAACAGTACTGATATAGAGGGATTTGAAATAGATGAAAATACAACATCTAAAATTCAACTTTTTGCAGATGATGTTCTAATTATGTCAGCAGGATCTAATTCCTCTATGCAGTCCCTATTTGATAAAATGATGAGTTTTAAAAATATTTCTGGTTTAATATTCAATGAAGAAAAAACTAAAATACTACCTATATATACACGAAAAAATGTTCTCATTAGTGATTTTAGTAAATATATACCCAATTCAGGTCAGATAACTTATCTAGGTATAATATTAACTAAAGATATCAAATCTATTATACATAATAATTATAATACCTGTCATCTTAATATACAAAATCTTTTCAATACCTGGAATAATATGTTTTTTACTATGGAAGAGAGACTTACATTTATTAAAATGATAATATTCCCCAAGATATTATATTTAATACAATCAATAATACTCCCACCTACAAAAATAATTATCAAGAAATTGAATACATTAATGTTAAACTTCCTATGGGCACCTAATAGACCTAGGATTGCATTAAAGAAACATACCAATAGCTGGTCTCAAGGAGGCATTTCTTTTCCAGACTTTAACTTATATACTATCTCTTCTACTATAAAAGTTATTACTTTGTTAATAGATCAGTCATATGTTGCAAAATGGAAAGATTACTGGGAACTAATTAGTGTTCACTTCACGAAAATCTCTTTAACACATAAAAATATGATTGTAAATAACTCCATGCTATGGTTACTAAAAGAATTTTGCACTTCACCTATTACACCAAAATATATAGTTAGTTATCCATTAAACATTATTATTAGTTATCATAATTTTATATTCATGCATCCTAAGTATAAGGAATGGAATTTTATTATATTCCCTATAAAGTATACACGTGGTATGCTTTTGTCATCTACTTCTGAAGGAACACATTCAGTCACAGACAATGATCTAAAGTACTGGTATCAGTTGCTATCTGATAATAAAGTTAAAAATTTAGATCTTTTAAAACAAGAATTTGATCTGAGAGAAACTTGTTGGTTAGAAGTTCAGACCTTTAGACAACATCTCAGTAATAAAATTGATTTAATGTCTATAACAGTTAAAGAATCTATTCCAACACTGATTGATTACTTGATATTAAATTTACAACATAAATTTCTGATAAAGGTAAACTTTCATACATACATAAAATTATTAGAGAAGAAACTCATTACAATGTAGATACCTATTGGAATTATTTCACTTCCATTAATGGTGAATTACCAAATCAACAAGATAAACAATATATATTGGAATCTGCCTATAAAACTACTTCTTCCATTATCTGGAGACTTTTTACTTGGAAATTTTTACATAGATCCTTTTATACACCTTTGATGATGAATAAAATAAATAATAAAGACAATCTATGTAAAAGGTGTAATGTAGAAATTAATGCTGATTGGGCGCATATGTTTTATGACTGTATAAAATTGAAAGAATATTGTAAGTCAATCAATGATTTTTTGCAGGCTCTTTTTACAGATAATTTTATTATTTCTAAATCTCTTATATTATTCAACACTCCTGTACCTCAAAGTGTTAAAAAAGTTAAGCTTCCCTTGTTATGGTCTATTCTAGCAGTGGCTAGAAAAATAATAACCAGAAATTGGATTTCAGATACACCTCCTTCTTTTAATGAATTTAAAAATGTTATGATTGTAGTGTGCCATATGGAATTGATGACAATAAAATCAAGAACTACTAGAAAAACATCTTATTATGTTATATGGGATACCTTACAAAATTTGTTAAAAAAATCTTAACTTCAGTAGCATGGTATTTTAGTTTAATTAATTGATTTGATTGTAGTGGATGTCTTTGTAAATACTTTGGTTGTTTTATTGAATGTTATAACTATTTCTATTTCAATTACTTGTATAAAATTGTTATGATATTTACTTGTATGTTAAAAATAATAAACTTGTTTTTTAAAAAAAAAGTGCAATATACAGTGAAAATTTCTATTTAAGTTTTGCAGAGATAAGCAGATGCCTTGCATTGATCCAATAAATAAAGCAGAGCAGTAGCTGGTTGCCAAACTCTGTGGAGCTTTGTTGAAACAAGTGCAAACCCACACAAACATGGTGCTTATGTAGCAAATGAGAGCAAAGTGATTTAAACAAATTAACCAATAAAAAAGCTCAAAACTGTTCCCTGTTCTAGCAACCTGCAATCAGGTGAGTTATAACTACACACTCCTGTTTATGTTAGAGGACAGTGAAGTAATAAACAATTTTTTCTTGACTGTAATATATCTGGGGATTATAGAGTAACAAGACAAAGGCTGTGATTTTGGGCTGCCAGGGGACATAAAGGTGTATTGATCATATTATATGTGCATTAAATTATAATAATTCTCCTTGGTATTACACAGGTGGATGTACAGACTAAAGTTCTTACTTTACAGAGAATGTATTTTTTTCTTCTCTGAAGTAAACAGGTTAGAAAATGGAAAGCATGAAAAACCATAGTTTTCTACCATTTGAAAAGAGCTGTTCCTTGTATCTGTAAAGCTATTATCTGTTTTTTTTCCCACTAGCAAAGACCTGCAGTTGGAAACATTATATCTACGTGTGCAAGCAATTAATCAGGAAATGACTGAATCATGAGCTCTGAGACATTCATATAATAACACTGTAATTACTGTTTAAATGGGAATTGGAAAACAGTTCAGTTAAAAATAAATGAAATTGGACACTGATGGAAGTGAATCCTTTTGCAAGTAGAGGCATCTTCAGCAGTGATGGCACTTCAATATTAAATATAGCAGTACACAATTTATAGGTCATAGGTTCACAGGTAAGTAGCAGGCTAGTTGCGCTGGTGGGACATTTTAAGCCTAGCCAATTTCCATTTCTGTGCTTGAATTAACCATTTTTGTGTTAGACTGACCTTACCTATTCCATATTTAGTTCATTCATTTAAGGGTGACCAGTGCAGTTTTTCTTAAAGCTAAAAGTTAGTTAACTGAGAGCATGGCATGCCTGCTGTTTTTTAACATCTGAGAGGGACATAGAGATAGGACAAGGACATACTGTATCCATACAAGAGGTAATACAGGCTCTAGCATGCTACTTCATCTTGATTAAACCTAGCATTAGAATAGGTAGTAAAGCCTGTGGATATAACTGTCTATTTGGGTCAGCTGTCCCTACAGTGTCTGTGTTCATTGATTGAATGTTCAATTCAGTGAACATCCGATCATCGAACGCAACTCAGTGAATGTTCACTTCATCAAAAGTTAGTTCAGTGAATGCGTTACACAGGGGAACTAACTAGGTGACCAACATTTTCCTGTAACACACACCAGACTATTTTAAACACACTTAGGTGGAGGGACTGTGTCCCCACACTCCACACCCCCTAACTATATTTACCAACTCCGAGATCACACTGCAGTAGGGAAAAGGGCTTGGAAGAGGAAATTGGGAGGGGGGTTGAACATGTATTTTTTTTCTTGAATGTTTTTACTGAAGCAAAAAGTCTGGGGAAAAGGTGACATGGATTCACGCAAATATGGTAAGCAGCAACTGCATACAAGATCAGCCTGCCAAACATGAATGTATGCATGTAAGTTGCAAGTTGGAAACATATATTCAAAAGGGATTTCTATTAAAATGTCAGCACTCAAAATGCCAAGTAAAGTTTGAAAATCCAGGAGAACAGCAAACCTTAAACATTACCCTTTTTATTTTTATTTTACATTTGTTGACCGGGCTAGTCTAGCTGGATATATTTCCATTTTCAGTAGAGGCCCGGGGAGAAAAGCTCCACAAAAAATACAAAACAATAACATCTTAGTAAAAACATATTAGTGAAAAATAACTAAAATAGAAAATGACCAAAAAGGACAGGGTAGACAGAAACTACAGCTGGCAAAGAAAAATACGTAGTCAGTTACAGAGCATTCAAATTATAAGCTAAAGGCTAATGATACAAGTTATCAGAAAGAAAGAACAGATAAAGTTGAAGGAGTTATGGAGAATGTGTTTAAAATAGTCTGGTGTGTGTTACAGGGAAATGTTGGTCACCTAGTTAGTTCCCCTGTGTAACGCATTCACTGAACTAACTTTTGATGAAGTGAACATTCACTGAGTTGCGTTTGATGATCGGATGTTCACTGAATTGAACATTCAATCATTGAACACAGACACTGTAGGGACAGCTGACCCAAATAGACAGTTATATCCACAGGCTTTACTACCTATTCTAATGCTAGGTTTAATCAAGATGAAGTAGCATGCTAGAACCTGTATTCCCTCTTGTATGGTTACTGTATGTCCTTGTCCTATCTCTATGTCCCTCTCAGATGTTAAAAAACAGCAGGCATGCTATGCCCTCAGTTAACTAACTTTTAGATCTTTTCCTTTAAACTTCTTTTTTTGCAGGGGGGGGGGTCATATGTACCAACTCTAAGATTGCAATACCTTGGAGAAAAGGGAATGTTCAGAGAAATTACCATCTTGGGCATAGTATATGTAAGTCCATTTTTTGGCCATTCAGTCTCAGTGTTTTGGGACTTACTCTAGTGGCTCCTGACATTTCAAATGATCACCATTCAAAAGAACTGTCCTGCAGAATATGTGAAAACAATATCATTATACTAGAATTTCTGCACTCTCAAATTATATCATGGAATGAAAATGAAATTGCAGGTATAGACAAAAAACAGAGTACTAATTATATTAAGAAGTAGATACACTTAGATAGAAATGAGCATGTGAATTTGGCAAAGAAAGGATTTATGAATGGATACTCAGCAGAGCATCTAGGACAAAGGAAGAAGGTGGTAATAATACTCATTGTGAGAGGGGGATCCAATAGTGATAGAAAATGAGAAGAAAGACTATAATGGCAGAGTTGCAGTAATAAGGGGATATTGGCAGGGAAGTAGGATTACACTGGCATGTATTTATATTCCACCTAAAACTACTCTTAAGAGAATTTTGGGAGAAATTATTACATTTTAGTAGGGGATAATATTTAAGAATGATGACCAGAATCTGATCACAGACCAAAAACAGTACAGAGGCACACAGTCACAATCTCTGTTTGATGTAGCAAACAAGAATAAACATCAGCAGCAAACATTCTAGTGACCGCTACCCAAATTTACACTGGCCTCTTCCCTTATATCCCTGGAAGATAGCCTACATTGTAGCAAACAAGTGAGTACTTTTGTCAGGTTACACAACAGCGATTTATCAACTTCCTCCTGCTTCAACACTGCACCAGAAACTATTACATCACATTTGAGAAGTTTTGGATATAAAGGAATAGCTACTAGAAAATACAGCAAAATATTGGGTCCGGGGCCATCAGAAAGGGTTGAACTTTTATTTGAGACTCTTTTCATAGCTCTCAGCCTTCCTTCTCCAAAATGTAGAGCACTGCCTGTCATAATGTGGAATGCTTTCTTGCAACTTACTAATGACAGAGGCACGGCAAACTAATGGGTATAGTATTCTTCAACCTAAGGGGTGGTGAAAGACACACAACTCTGGCTAAGCTTATAAATGCCCTAGGGCAGATAGCCTAGTATGAACCTATGACATCAACTAAGAAGCTCACAGCATGGTTAACATATGCTAGTTTATACTTCTAAGAAGTGCTCTAGATTAATTAATATGATTCAGTATTATTTACCAGACATATTATTTACAAAAGTATTAACAATGTATGGAAGACTCTTTCAGTGTGGAACAGACTGGAATAGGTACTTATTAAGACTCAAAATGAGGCACATTCCTTGAAAGGTACGACTCTTTCTGTACCCAGAGAAAGACAAAATAGGAAGAACAGCATTACACCTTGCAGATCCTAAAGACTTTCTTCTCACAAAAAATTCAGAGCAGTAATATTATAGAGAGTTCCACATTTCCTAGAAATAAAAGGCCTTCATATCACCTATGGATATGAAAGATGGCTGTTTCCACATTCATCTAAGGCCAGCTCACAGAAAATACCTGCGGTTAAGCTACTCATTTTACTTTCAGTTTGCCACTGTCTTATTTGACCACAATGACCAAAACTAGCACTGAACAGCAAGCAGGAAAACAGACCAACCAATTTGTAATAAAAAGTTCTTTTAATTCAATGATTAACAGAAAGTTCTTTTGTTCACTTTCATCCTTAACGTGTACAGACTTCATCAGAATCAGCAAGCAAAAAACAGCTCTTTATTTAAATACTCCTAACGAGTCACATTAGCACCACTCTTAATGAGACATACAGCATTATATCCATGCTTACTAGTATAACTTTTAAAATATTTAAAAATATTTAAAATAGTGTAAAAAAATAATCTTATTACAATCTAATACATTCTAACGGGTCTATATTACAACATAGACTTTTTAAAACGTCGAATGTTCTAATATCGACCCCTATTCACCGAATGCTGACAATATCGAACATGCAGAACAGCATATTTTTTCCCAGGGAAAAAATTTGCTGTTCCGACACACATACACACAACAAAAGCACACCAAACAAACAGCAATCCACACAGATACACCTAAAATCCTACATCTAACCCTACACTAAACTGTACATACACCACTAGCTATCCACTTACCTTAACCCAAGCCCTAACCCTAAGGTCCGTCACTATCGCACACTCACCTCACCCGCGCCCTAACCCTAACTCACCTACCCCACCCTAACCCTCACGTCCACACAATCGCACACTTACCTGACCCGCTCCCTAACCCTAACTCACCTACCCTGCACCCTAACCCTCACGTCCACACAATCGCACACTTACCTGATCCCAACCCGTAACTTTCCACCACAGTGCTGAAAATAGCGAAGCCACAGGAACGGCCAACCGAATTCCTTCTTTAGGAAGAAATTCGGTGTTCTGCAGCTTCACTATTTTCAGTGTTCGCTGAATAGGGGTCGATATTAGGATATTCGAAGTTGTGAAACTTCGATGTTCTAATATAGACCCCATTCTAACCTATTAATTTTTAAAATTTAATATAATAAATAATATTATAATTTACACCCCTGACACTTTTATTTTCAAAGTACACACAATAGAAGAGCATTCATTAAGCCCTGGTAACTTTTTAGCATCAGTTATTAACTGCCATTTTAGTTCACATTTTTCAAATAACTCCTTCCAGGACCCTCCTCTTAAATTCAGTGCCACTTTCTAGAAGTTGAAAAACAAAGCCATAATCAGGATATTGATTATTGTGCCTGTAAATTGCATTTGGTTATGTTTTTTTTTATTTTTGCAATCATAATACCCCCATGGGGTTACTTGGATGCAACTTACTAAAGAAACACACACCAGTAAAGTGTTTTTTTTTCTTTTTCCTAAGCATTAACATTCTACACATCTATAGCTCAGAATGTCCTTAAAATGCACAGGGCAATCTGTAATATTTGCAGACAATCATCAATGAATCTAGCTGTGTTATAAATGAGCTTCAGAAGTTAGTTATCACAGTTTTCTCTTTAAAATTATCATACAGATAAATGAATATCTAGTTAGGTGTCATCTTGTGCTCACAGTGATCAATGAACTTTTTTATTTTTTATTTTGACTAATGTTATGTCTCTACTGAAAAGTAATGTGCATTTTTAGTGAACAGCAGCTGTTTAAGCCATAACTACCCCTCTCTGTTGCTTGCATTGTACAGAATGCTGTTTGGCAGGTGTATCGTCTCTTGTTTTAGCTTCCGTTAGTGCATCATGCTTCTGTAGTATGTCATCATTGACAATCTGTCCTTGCTCTGATGACTGTATTTAGTTTCAAACACTGATTATAACAAATGTTGTGCAGTTTACTGTCCAATGACAGAATGAGGTATATTCTGTATCTTCTCAGAAACACTAGTGTATTTATTACTTCACACAATTTTCTTTGCAATGGTTACTCATAAGGCTTCCCCCAGGGTCTTCATAGGTACTAATGGCCCTGGGGCCTTTACAAGCCTAGCCATAGGATTACCCTGGCATAGGGCCTCCCAACCTTAGTTCCCAGTGTCTCTGTCGGGTAGAGCCACTGGTGTTATCCCCAGGGTGAATTTTCTGTCTCCCATCTATTTATCAAGATTTCTCTTGAAGAGGGTCAGCGAGGTGCTCTGCTTGACATGTATGGGAAGTCTGTTCCATAGCATGGGCAGTCTCTGGGTTATGAACCTGTCCCTCCAGTATGTTCTGTTAATTATGGTAATGAGGTTGAGGTCTCTGGAGCATGTGGTGCGGAGGGATTGGGATTTCTTTAGATGTAGCATTTCTAACAGTGCTGGGTCAGACATGGCTTTGTAAGTCAAACAGAGATTGCCTCTAAGTAGGTGATATGAGACAGAGAATAGTTGGAGTTTTTAGAGTCTGTCCATATAGGACAAGTGTTTAAGGCCTAGGATCCTCTTTGTGAGGTACTTTTTCAGCCTCTCCAGTTGCTGCAGATGTGTAATGAGGTACATGCCAAATGGGGCATTGTACTCAATGATTGGTCTAATGAGAGGTAGAGGGAGACAATGACCTCTTTCTTCCTGGATGCAAAACCCTTAGTAATGAGATGTGCCACATAGAAGGACTTTCTGACCACAGTGGCAATGTGGTGATCAAAAGAGAGGTTGCTGTCAACCTGTGTTCCCAGATCTCTTATAATGTCTTCTGTGTTCACTGGACTACCATCAATGTGGTAATTCATGGGAACCAGGTTTTTCCCAAAGGGGATGACAACACATTTTTTGGCATTGAGCTTAAAGCCATGATTCTGACACCAGTCATTGGTCACAATGAAGCCATTCTGTAGGATGTCAACATCGCTTGGGGAGTTAATAATAGCTAATAAACACAAGAAGTGGTCTGTGTGCCCAAACTGTCACTGATAACCAAAAGAAAGGCACAGAAAATCAGTAAGTAAATGTTTAATGACACTCCACACGTAAAATCACCACACAAGCAGAACCAAATAGAAAATAACGCTGCCACAATTTCCAAACATGTTTTCATCAGCATTCACTTCATCAGAAAATTTTCTGACGAAGTGAATGCTGATGAAAATGTGTTTGGAAATTGTGGCAGCGTTATTTTCTGTTTGGTTCTGCTTGTGCGGTGATTTTACGTGTGGAGTGTCATTAAACTTTTACTTACTGATTTGCTGCGCCTTTCTTTTGGTTATCAGTTAATAACAGCTGCTAACTTTCAATTGTCTGTGAACTTTGTTAGCCAGAGTCCCTTCGTGTTGGCCTGGACTTCAGAGAAGTAGATAGCAAACAGGAGATGACCCAGGACCGATCCCTGTGGGACTCCACTCATGACTAATCAGTAGTCTGACTTGGAGTCAGCTACTTTCACACTGTGGGTTCTATCTGTGAGCCAGTTTGTAACCCACCTAGTGATATAGGGGTCGATGCCAAGCTTAGTTAGTTTTTCTATGATTCCTGAGTGGGGAATGGTATCAAAAGCCTTGGCCAGATCAAGGTAGGCTGTATGAACCACCTTGCCTTCATCCACAGCTCTGGTGACTCACTCAAAGAAGTCGACCAAGTTGAGCAGGCATGATCTACCCTTCACAAAACCAAACTGTGTGGGATCCAGAGTTTGGGGATTCCCTATATCTTTATTTATTAGGTCCATGATGATTCGTTCCATAGCTTTGCATATCAGACTCGTCAGGCTAATGGGGCGATAGTTCCCAGGGTCTGTAGTCACTCCTCCTTTGTGGAGAGGGATAACTGTAGCAGTGCTCCATTTGGCAGGGACAAAGTCTGAGGTGAGGCTGTGATTGAACAGAGCACACAGGTGAGGTGCCAGTTCACTCTGTAGTTCATGTAGAACACAGCTAGGGATATTGTCAGGTCTCATAGAAGCTGTATTCTTGGCCTTAGACAGTGCTGTTTTAACATGTGCAGCAGTAATACTGGGTGCCTGGCAATCTACTGGCATTGTGATTGGTCCTTTGGGGGGGTAAAGTTGGCACTGAATCTGTCGGCCAGTATGCTGGCAATATCTGTTGACTAGTTATAGGAGGTACTATTGTGCAGTAGCTCAGAGCAAGTCTGGGTATTGCTGTGGAGATTCTTTACTTAACTATAGAAGGCGGTGGTGCCAGAGCCTGCTCTTCAGTAAGCCACTGGCTTGAGACTATAATGGAATAAGTCTTCTGTGCTTAAATCCTAAGCATTTTATAAAACTGCTGCCTACTGATGGTAGATCACTGCCTTTTCTGAGTGTTTCTGAAATTTCAGATGGTGAAAGCACTTTAATAACAGGTTTCACCCACTCCACTGGGTAAATCTGGATTTATGACATAAAATCTACCATAATAATGTGCTATAAAAAGGTAGTTTTATCCTGCAATTCAATCATAAATCTGTAATCACCTCAGACTGTATTAGTATTGGTAGAAATGTCATACATACTGGTTTAGAATTGTTACCGGGTAGTGCAGTGTTGTATCTTACACAGGTTTTACCTACCTCTAACAGGTTATCTTTTACTGTTGTATGTTTTACCTATCTCTAGCTTTTATTGATGATTTCTTATGCACTGCATGTGATGTAACAAAATTCATGTGATCTTCCACCTTTGGCTCTCTTCTTGTTCTCGGTTACTTTTTTTGGTTGGGTTTTGTTTTTTTTTTTGTTTTGTTTTAGAGACTGTCTTGAGGCAGAGTCATTAAGATTGTCATTTCCTTTTTTGTGAATGTTGTTAAAAATAGGACTGTAACCCAAGACCCCAGCCTTCAGCTCTGGCTGATGGCTGGCATTTAGCGTTTTTTCCAAATTATTATGATCAGTGGCAAGTGTGAAACCGTAACCATAAAAATACAAGTGAAAATGCTCAACACTCCAAATGATTCTCTACTTTAGCATTAGCCAGTCTTATCCCCATCCTCATGAAATCTTATTTGGGCCCCAGTCTTCTTGATAATTTCTGTCCTATCTCTAGCCTTCCTTTTGTGGGTAAGGTTGCTTATTTGCAGATTGAATTATATTTGCCAGCTACCTGGCTAAAGGAATCTAAACATTCTAGTTTTCACACTTATTAAAATTCTAACACTGCTGTTATCTGAAAAGTGAATAATCTTATAGTGGCTAAGAACAACACTTTACTCTGCCCTGGTCTTACTTGATTTCTCAGCAGCTTTTGATGGTATGGACTATAGATTCTTAAAAGAATGAATACATGTATATTGTGGTTTATTATCTAGTGTACTAGATTGGTTTAATTCCAACAAATGCCTGGTTATACACAGAGAATGATTTTGAAAGTTAATTCAGCTCATCTTTACATTCTGGAATATGGAGGACTATAGGGTTCAATTTTGATCTGTTAATCTTTGCTCTGTTTATGTTTTCTTTTGGGGAGTCCTTTAGAAGGAGAGGTTTGTCTTACCACAGCTATGTCAATGATACCCATCTTTACCTTGCCTTCCTTCAGGAATGTATGGTCAATGTGCACTCTTTCGCAGATAATTTGAAGGTCATCCATATTTGATTTACTATTAATTGGTTGAAGACGAACACATCCAAAATGAAAGTTTTGCTATTCATGTTACTTTGAGAGAATTCTCTACCTTTCTACTTTCTTCTTTTATTCTTTGTGGTAGGAATTTGCTAGAAAATGTATCTAAAGCTTCATAAGTTTCTAGTTACAATGAGTTAGGTCAAAAGACCCTATAGAAATACAGCTTCTTTTACTCCATATATGTCTCTTATTTGATATATAGTTATCAATATGTAACTTGAAGATCGCTAGTTCTACCACACTCCAAACTTCACAGGATAATTGATTCCACAATTTAGGTACTGTTTACAATTAAAAAGTATCTTCTTTTTACTTTATTCAATGCTAGTTTAAACAGTGCACCCCTAATTCTGTCTTGTGATATTGTGTACCTAAAGTTAAGCCTAGCTCATTCCTTTATATTCAATTATCAATAGCCCTAAAGACTGGATGCAGCTTGCCTCTCAAATGTCTATAGGCTATGCTATACAAATTTAATTTCCACAATTAATGCTAAAATTTAAGTTTTTTTACAGCCGCTTAGCTTTTTTGTAAACCACCTTTGTACACCTTCTATTAGACACACTTTTGTCATGGAGAGGCTACAAAAAAAAAAAAAAAAGTTGTACTTGATTACAGGTCTAACCACTGGCATACAAAGGACAATCATTGTGTCTTTATTCATTGTCATTATTGTGTTTAATAATAACTCAATTTTCCTCATTGTTTTATATCTAATATCTATTACGTGATCCTTAAAAGTTTGTCCTTTTCCAACAGTGGCACTTAGATTAATTAATTATCCTATCATAAAACTTTGACATGTCAAAGTTGAGCACCCTCTTATAAACTCATGTTGAATTCCATCAACAGAAGACCTGTATCTGTTACTTCTTCTTCTTCTTCTTCTTCTTCTTTTGGCTTTTTCTCAGTTAGGGGTCACCACAGCAGATCACCTGTCCGCTCATGATTGGCAGTGGAGATTTACGGTGTTGAGTTGTCAGCCGGAGCCCAACCTTCCACGGAAGGCACACACATGCATGCACTCATGCCTAGGGCCAATTTAGACTATCCAATCCACCTACAGCATGTCTTTGGGATGTGGGAGGAAACTGGAGAACCCAGAAGAAACCCACACAACCACAGGAAGGGCATGCAGACTCGGCACAGAAGGCACCCCAGCCGAGGATCAAACCGGAGAACCTCTTGCTGTGAGGTGGCAACGCTAACCACTGCACCACCACAGCTGCCCAAGACCTGTATCTGTTACTAATTAACTGTAATAGTAAGTAACATTTAAAACACTTGCTTACTACTAAAAAGAAAAAAAACATTTGCCTACTACAGAGGTTAAACTAATAGAACAATAACTAGAAATACTGTGACTGCCACCAGCCTTATAAATAGGCACCACATAAGACTTAAGCCATTCATCAGGTGCAAACCCTCTGATTAGTAACTGATCAAACATTATTGTTAAAGGGGAAACTAACACATTCATGGCTTTACTATCATGATATACTGTCAGACCACATTGAGCAGGTATTTTTCACTTTTTATAGGTATTCCCTAATGTCCTCTTCCAGGATACGAGGATAATCTCCTAACTCACATGGGAGGACATGTTTGGCCATTGTTTTACGAACCTTCTCATATTTGAGAAGTGGTTATTGAACATATCAGGAATTCCAGGCTTCCCTACACAGGGTCAAAGTAAAATTCCCCAAACTTCATATGCCTACAGGAAAAAAGATCAAGAGTCAGAATGACAATCACTATTTTCCTCTGGAAATCATTGCTGATGTCATTTCTAATTGTGCACTGACAATGATTCACTTCTTTTGGAAGATTCTTCCCTTCCTCAAGTTGGTTCGACCATGCACTTAGTATATATAATTTTGTGGGGTGTTTGCCCCAAATGCTTAAAGTTAAAGGTTTCACCATTGTGTTTTGGGCATTGTTTTTTGGTATTTTGCGTTGCTCACATTGTGGAAGTTGACAATTCATAGTAGAACCAGAATCACAGAAGGAGCCTCAACTGGAATATCATTCATAATAAAAGGTCCTAAATTATCTACAGTTTTTTTCTGAGAATTAACATACTTGAAGTTCTTGCTTTCATCTTGTTAAAGATCAATTTCCTTTCCAAATTCCTCTTTTTCTCAAACAAGATTTTCCTTAATTTTCTTGTACTGCTTTTTAGATTTTCTTACATTATGTATTCTGATACTGTTCATAAAGTATTTAAGTTATTTTCTTTTTCCTTTGCAATTTTTCATTTTTTATCCCATCAAGGTTTTTTAGTTATTTCATGCTTAAATTAGACCTTTGCAATTCTAACTAAATACACTCTACAAGTGTTATGCAGCTTTTCCCAACCTTTGTAAGGTTTACTTAGATCAGTATCCCCTTCCCTGAAAAAAGTCTCTAGGTCTAGGTCATTTATCAGGTTTTTAGCATTAAGCTTACACATATCATGGTAAGTTATTTGCCTTATGTTTATATTGCACTTTGTTAGATTAAAATTAACTGAATCATAATCAGAGGAATCCAGGGGATGCATATTCACTAAGTTACTAATTAGTTGCACCTTGTTAACCAGTATTACATCCAGGAGATTATCACCTCTGGTAGGATCCTGAACCAGCTGTCAGTTAATGTGATTTAACAATATCCAAGAAGCTTGCCTCATAATGATGCTTGCATTTACCTTTGTTCCAATTTATGTTAGGATAGTTAAAGCCACCCACTACAGTTATAGATGCAGTTTCTAGATGTTGTAGGAATATTATTTGTTCTAAAGTAATACGGTTTGAACTCCTGTATGCAACCACAATTTTACATTACCTCTAGGGGTGAATATTGCTTATAATTAAGCTTATGATTTTTTTTAAGTTTTCAAAATTTTTTCCCCCGAGTAAGACTTTATCAGTTCATGCATTAATAATACACCTCCACCAATTTTATATTGCTTTGGATTACAATAAGTTTTAAATCCTTCAATTATTAAGTCTCCAAAGTTTCTAGTTTCAGTGATAGCAATGCTCTTATAGCTATTTACAATTAGAAAATCAAACTCATCCTTCTTTGTTTTGAAAGTGGGCATTAGCGTAGTAAATTTTAACTTCCACTGCATTATTTAATGTTTCTACTAAGGCTGACCTTTGTTTTCTGTCTGTAAGTCCTCCAAAAAGTTGTTTTTAATTTTCTTTGGAGACAATATTTACTTTTTCTATTCAAGTGCAACCTATCATTGTTGGAAAAGTCTCTACCCACAATTGGGTCTACTTCTAAATCTCCAGCTCTCAAAACATCTAATTTCTTATGGTCGATACTATAAGATCAAAGTTTTGAAACTTTGAAATTTAAATAAAAAAAATAAATAAAAAACAGAAAATCTTTTTTTTTATGTTTTTGCAGAGGGCCAAGCCTCCCTGCACCCCCCCACCCCATGATAATTAAACATACCAACTCTGAGATCACACTACAGCGAGGAAAACACTAAATATACCATTCTGTGCTGTACGGCAATCTCTATTTAAATGGTTCGAAGTTTCAAAACTTTGATCTTGTGGTCTCAACCATAAGAAATTTGAAGGATTAAAACTTTATTAATTTAGACGTAGACCCCCTTCAATTAGCTCCTTCCAGATTGTAATAACAAGGAAGCCTTTCAAATATCCCTGTCTTCTTAACCACATGTTAAATAACTTGGTTTTGGTACAGGCATAGTCATTTAGTTTTGGACTAGGAGAAATTTCACAGAGAACTATTTCAATGTTATAGAAAATTGTGTTCCTGTTGGTTCCAGGTGGACCTACATCAACAGTAGCTTCATTCACAGGCTGACATTCAGTTACTTCAATTCCTACCAGAAACTTTGTTTATCCCTCATCTTCTTGGAGCCTCGGCATTGTACTTTATAATCAATTCATACTTAAGGATGAGGTATCCTCTGAAGTAAGACTCCCTGCTTCTACCAGAGGAACATTGCAAACCTTAGGCATTTGATAACCACAGACAACCTCTTCACTGTCATTTCTTCTGCTTCTTCTCTCCTTGACTACTGAAATACTCTATACAGGCTTCCTGGTTGTGAGACAGACTAGACACAGTTAATGTAGAACTCCGTGGTTTGATTACTTACTAGCAATATCACCTCCAACACATTAACCCCATACTGCAGAGGGTTTACTGGATGCTTGTCCAGTCCCATATCATTTTTAAAACTATACTGATGGTATTTTTGTCCCTACATGGCTGGGTTCCTTCTTACCCAAAAAGCTTGGGTCTTCCCTATTGCCGTGTTTGGAAATGGCCCTCATTCTTCTTCCTGGGGCTGTTAGTGCTTCCTCCAGCCACAACATAAACCTTCTGGTACATGCTGATTCAATATTCATGCACCATGCTTCTGGGAACTACTATCTTGGTGGCTTAGGGAGTGTCCCATTTTTGACTTCTTTCAAGGTTTCTCTTCAGTCTTATTTGTTGTTTTGGCATTTGGTGGCAATCCTTCTGAATTGCAATTGTTAGCGACTGGATTGGTATTCTGTTTTAAAGTTTGAATTACACGTTTAAGTTCTTTCACTTTATTTAATGGTTTTATTGTTTAAATATGCATAGTAAGTATTTAAATTGAATTTGAATTTAATGTTACAGAGTGTAAAGCTTTGCATTTGGTAAAACCAATAAGGCATATCCATATTGAATAAATGATCAAATCCAACCAACAGCTGACTGTGCAAGGAACCCTAACATCATGGTTGATACGACATTGAACTTTAAGGTCAACATAAATATGATTATTTGCAACTGTTTTATAATAACCAAGGAAACTAAGGATATATTGTGTACTGTTTTATCAAGACATTAGGAGGTTTTGCTCACTTTATAAAAGGCTTTAGTGAGGCCTTCTAGGGAATATGCAGCTGTGTTCTGTTTTTACAATAATTAACTATTAAAAGACTTAATTTGGTACAGCATTGTTTCACCTGACACATCATTAGTGCTTGACATCTATAACATACTCAGAGACCAGCAAAGATGAGGTTATTTTCATTAGGATATAAATGATGGAGAGGTGATAGGATTCTGTTGTTCTTTTGGATGAGCAGTGAATCTTTAGTCATTACTGTTGTTATTAAGTTTCTCATTTTTCATACTCATCTGTTTGGAGAATATTAACATATATAATTCAGCTGTTAAGAAATACTCTTGTTTTAGAAGGGCCATGTTGTTGAATATTCTTCCTTTAGAAGTTGGCAGGCTACTACTTTATCAGCTTTCAAAACTAGTCTAAACAACTGGGCCACAGTTGGGGTATAAGATTCTCATTTATTTGGTCAGAGATTCTTTCATTATCCCTAAGGAGGATATGAGTCTGTTAAATCCACCTACATTTTAACAATATAACTCTATATGTCTTTTCAGCCTCTATGAATACACTTCTTCCATATGCCAATGGCTTAATGTGTTCAACATGTTTCTGTATTAATATTGTCCTAGCCCTATTATACAGGCATCTGTGACTAAATGTTTGTCTGTATTTGAATCAAAATAGAGTATAATTATCAGTTATCAAATGGTATACTACATTTGCAATGATAGATTTTCTGATTATTCATAAGCTCATACATAGTAACTAACAAGGCAATGGTCTAGGAGACAACTAATAGTCCTAGCCCAGTTTCCAAAATGCCCCAGAGCACTTTCTGGTTAAGCGACTTGCTTGGGTTCACACAGTATGCAAAAAAAGGCTGGAGGAATCACATTCTGGAATACAGAAAATATCTCATAGCGACAAATTTATGTGCTGAATGATGGACAAATTATATCACTCCCAGATGGGACTTGAGCCCATAATCCCAAATTTAGGTGGCCAAAGCCTTATGCTTTAGGCCAGTAGTGTCTGCTATGTGCTGTCTTTGTTAGTGACACTGATTTCTTAGTGAGGTCTCTAAAGGTTTTGCAATTGTGGAAAAATCAGCTGGTGATCCTTGTTAGACTCATGACAAAAAAATTAACTAAATCATTGAGAAACTGAAATTTAATAAATAAATGTAATAAAACAATATCATGTGCATCCTGGTGGAAAGCATATACTTACGGCCATCTTAAAAGATTGAATTTATGCATTAAGAAAATAAGACAGGAAGGAAATTTAACATGATTTAAGTGTGTTGCACTTCTTTACCTCTCTTTTTTGTAGAGAAGAATATTCAATCAAGAAAATATAACTCAGTAGTAAAATTATTATAAACACTTCCTTAGTTTACCAGTTCATATATTCCATTGTCAAACGCATGCAATAATTGCAGAAATAATGTTAAATATATGACTTGATATACTGTTCATCTTCACATTGTTTGAGTTGATATACTCCATCAGTGTTTCACTTATTTTAGTCAGGTCTGTGTACAGTTGCTTTATACTTTTCTCAAGGTTACTGGAAGTCATATATGGAGCTTGCACTGCTTTTTGCTGAACAGCTACAGCACTTTTCCCAGTCAGTGTTTTTTCTTTGCCTTTTGTAGCTGTTTTCCTTCAGGCCCTCTGTATTTCGTTTTTTTCCTGGCATCCAGGGCTGAAGGAAAAACAGCTACAAAAGGCAAATCAAACAATAAAAGGCTGGAAAAAATGGAGAAAGCTTTAAACAGATACTCAGATAAGGTGATAAAACTGCAAAACTCAGAGGTCGAAATGAAGAAAAGGCTGGCTGAATATGAGACTACACAAGAAGAGATGTTTAAAAAATAATAGAATTAGAGGACAGAGCACATAGGGAAAACCTTAGATTTTCTGCTGCACCTGAGAAGCTGGAAGGAACAGCTTGTATCAATTTCATGTTTGTTTGTGTCTTTCGGCTTTTCCCAGTTAGGGGTCGCCACAGCAGAACTCCGGTCCGTTAATGATTGATAGTTGATTTTTACATGCCGAGTTACCAGCCCTGATGCACAACCTTCAATTCAGGTACGCCCATTCACAGATGTCTCCACACAGAAGATGCTCTAGCTGAGAATCAAACTGGACAGCGGCTTACTGTGAGGCGACAATGCTACTGCAGCACCACCACCGCGGGTAGCACAAATAAGCAACTAGACTGGTATTTCCCAACCAAAATTGTTAATTGAAAGGGTACATCATGTGTATGCGCCAAACCTGGCTATGAGAAAACAACCTAGACCTTTAACAGTAAAAATGCAGTCTTACCAGCAGAAGGAGTTGATTCTGACAAAACTGTGGCAGAAGGACAAAATATTAAAAGTGGGAGACAGCAGAGTGTTTGTGGAGATTGATGACTCATTCTGCATCAGGCAGAAGAGGAATACATTTATTCCATTATTCAGGGAATGTCAAGAAGCAGGCATGAGAGTCAAACTGCTGTACCCAGCTATCTTCAAAATATTGAAGAACAAATACATTTTTGTTGAAGTACATGCTAAGGAAGAAATACAAAAGTTCACCCAACAAAAAGCGAGCTGTGAAACAGACAATGATTCTGCTTCTTGTTATTCTGGTAATAAAGACCACAGAGAGACTGTGCCAGTGAAACATTTCCCAGTGTTTCAACAGAAAATGCTTGAGAGAGGGAAAAAAGCACAGGAGATAGACTAGTAGAACTGAGAGTGCACTGGAGATGAATCAGAGACAGGGTTGGGGGATGGAGATGAACAGGAATAAAATAAGAAAGTCTGGAAATATTGGACTTTCTTGGACTTTGTTAAACTTGTAGGGGACTCTAAAGCATATGCCATACTTCATGTCATTAATGTTTGAAGACTAAAATCAGTAACTTGAAACTGAGAAATGTGGGTTTACAAAGCAATAATTATATTTGTGCAACAAGACAGAACAACAAAATCTGGAAATATTGGACTTTTTTGGACTTTGTTAAACTTGTAGCGGACTTTAAAGCATATGCCCTACCTCATGTCATTAATGTTCAGAAAAATACAAAATGTTTTCTTAATAGTATTATTTGAGTGGTACATGATTTTCTTTGCATGTTATATATTTTTCAGTTATTTTAAGTGTAATGGGATACTAATGTAAATAGGTTTTTCTGTTTTGTCTTTTTTGTTGTTGTTTCTTTCTCCCTTTTTCAGATATAAGAAATTTAGGCACTGCGATGCCAAAAAAAGATCTGTTTAAAACAGCATGACAAAATAAAAATTAGTGGGCTTTTTTCATTCTTGCATGGGGGAATGACTGGGTTAAGACCATTAGCTCTATATAGTAACAAGTTTTAGCAAAAAGCAAGTACACAAAAAGGATACTGAATATTATAAGGCTTTTTTTCTAGTAAACAGTTTTGTATCTGGTTCTCATGTCTCGACCAGACAATCTGATAAATAGAAATGGCTTGGAGAAAATGTTTTCTGAAAGCATTTAAGTGGTTTCCCAGATGTGAGAGCTATAAAGATAAGGCAAAACCAGGCAGTACGTAATAGAATCACAGGCACTACCATGTGTCTTTACTATAGATAACCTTTCTTTTAGGTTAGCTCAAGTCTGTATGTGTGTGTGTGTGTGTGTGTGTGTGTGTGTGTGTGTGTGTGGCTGTCAGTTTGGAACATTTGTTGCTATTCAGAGTGTAAATCTTCAATATTTGAAGATGTACATAATATTGTGTGTTATTATTAAGTTAATAGGTTTTGGGGTTATTAGGGTGTGTCTGTGTGTGTGTTATTGTTTGAGGGTTTTCAATAAAACAAAAACTTCTGCAAGATGTGACATAAGCTCAAATGGAGATGACAAGAAACAACTGTATAAAAGATTAACCTGCCAAACAGTTCATGCTTGTAACACAAAAGCTGGAGCTAGATATTTAACAAAAAGGCTGTTACACATAAAAAGTGGGAATAGTAATCCATCAAGAATAATATTCTTTCCATAATGTCTTTAAATATTAATGGTCTCACAGATAAACACAAAAAAATAAAGAGCAGTAAACTATATTAAACATGTAGAGTGCAAATTCCTATGCTACAGGAGGCACACTTGGAAAGAACTGAACATGTGAATTTGATAAAGAAAGGTTTTCATGATGGTTATTCAGTGGAATACCTGAGGCAAAGGAACAATAGCTCCAGTAGTAATATAAAAAGATAAAAAAGACAATAATGGCAGATTTGTTGTACTAAGGGGGTTATTGGCAAGGGAGGAAGATAGAACTGGCATGTATTTATATTCCACCAAAAACTGCTATAATGGAGCTTAATAAAATTCTATATAATCAGCTTTCAGCAAGGAATATTACTTATAGCTGGGGACTGGAATTTGATTTGCAACAGTGAAGATGTGTCTGGGGGCCCAGAAAGCAGAATATAACAAAGGAAGATATATTTTTAAAGAAATTTATGAAAATAGTTGGCATGGAAGATGTGAATTCAGTACTAGGAGTTCAGAGTGAATTTACATATTTCATAGGAACATGTGCATTTAATTGAAGGTCTTGAAATGTACCCAGTAACTATTTCAGATCATGCACCAATAATAACTAAAATAAAAACATAGGGTAATTAAAATAAATGAGACACTGGTGCTTTCCCACCCACCTGTTGAAAAGAGAGGAATTTAAAGAATGGGTAATGGAAATTATTCAGGAGCTATTAGAGAAGATAGAATTTTTTTCTGAAAATACAGCTAGGGAGTAGGATAAAATTAAAGTGGAATTTAAAAATGAGATGGAAATAAAAGAAAGGAAGATATTTTAAGAAGTAACAAGAATTATTTAGAGAGACTGACAAATGTTAAAGTATTACAAAATAGGGGGAATCTGACAGAACAAGAAGAGGAGCAACTGCAGAATGCTAAACAGAAAATAAGGGTGATAATATGCATGAGTTTAAAAAGTTTGCTATTAAGCAATTGTTTTTTGATAATAACTCTAGAGCTCAAAAACTTTTAGCAGAACAACTCAGTCAACAGAAAGTAGAAAAAGCTATCACCAAGCTTAGAGAGCCTATAACAACGAAGGTGACAATGGGTCCTGTAGAAGTATTAGAAATATTTCAGAAGTTCTATGAAAGACTATATAAAGCCAAGAAATATGGATATCAAGAAAAGGAACAAATGGAAATGTTTATGGAAGAATTAAATATGCCAAGGTTAGAGATAGAGGAGGCTCAATTATTAGCAGTTAGGATAGGAGGAGGAGATGAGATAAAAATGGTGATGTATAACGAATATACATGAAGCTCCACAGGAATAGATGGTATTCCTGTGAATGTTTGGAAGCTATGAGGCTAAAACTGATAAAGATCTGGAATTTTTCTGACAGTATTTTAAGAGGAGGAGAAGTACCAACATCCTGGAAGATTGCAGTACTAGATGTAATACCTAAAGAGGGTAAAGATCCATCATATCCAGCTTTGCATACTAAATCATGATTATAAAGTGTTTATGTCTATAATGGCTAAGAGAATGGCAAAAGGGATGCCAAAATTGATAGATATGGATTAATGTGGTTTTGTGGAGGAAAGGCAAACATTTGACAACATTAACAAAACAGTGATGATCCAGAGGGAAGCAGAATGTGAGAAAATGGCACTGTTGTTGGTGGGTCTTGATGCAGAGAAAGCATTTGACAGAGTAAGCTGGGACTTCATGAGCAGAGCAATGGAAGCATTTGAATTCCCTGATATAATTATAAAGTTGATTAGGAGGATATATTTGGGATTGGAGGTAAAAATTAAAGTGAGTGGGGTCCTCTATGATACTCTTTGCTTGAGCAAAGCAACCAGGCAGGGGTGTCCTCTCTCCCCTTTGTTATTTGCATTATATTTGGAACCATTGGCAAAGAAAATAAGGGACTCAGAAATTCAAGGATATAATTGGTATGGTAGTCAAGAAAAGCTGGCTCTATTTGCAGATGACATTATTTTATACCTGACAAAACCAGAAAGAGACATTACTATGCTGTGGAACATATTGAGACAGTTTCATACCTTTTTGGGATGCAAAATTAATGAAGCTAAAACAAAAGCAATAGAGGTAAATTATGTACCCATGTATGAATTGGTTCAGCAATATCCGTACTTATGGGG
Organism: Protopterus annectens; assembly: GCF_019279795.1. Lineage (NCBI taxonomy): Eukaryota > Metazoa > Chordata > Ceratodontiformes > Protopteridae > Protopterus > Protopterus annectens. The sequence goes on from NC_056737.1 coordinate 837,392,225, forward strand.
GCATAATAAAATTAAGTATTTATGAGTATAGATTAAAATGATACTGGTATGGCAGCTAGGGATATGTGGGACGAGAGTAAACAAAAACTAATACAAAAAACTGAGAAAATGGAAGCTCTGTTATATGGTTATCAATAGTAAGATGCAGGAAGTCACATTGTTTTAGTCCCTTTAGTCTTATACACAGGTCAGACATATTTTAATCAACCAGAGGAGAAGTAGATAGCAATTAATAAAGAGCTAAAGGATTTGATCTGGGAAGGGAAGATGGCAAGAGTGAAGTGGGATAAGCTTATTCATCCAATAGAACAGGACATATTGGGATTATCCAAGTTGAAGAGTATTTCAGACCAACACAGTTAAAGCTCCTATACATAGCACAAGCAGAAAACTATAATTCAAAGTGGAAACAGATGATGATGAAACAGGAGTGAAGCTCAAGTAACAGGGAGAGACTAGGATTTTGGATGCAGACTTTTAAGGAGAACAACAATAAAAATACAGAATATTATATTAATAAAGTAGCAGAAGGTATTCTAAGAACTAAGCCAACACAGGAATGGAGAAAGGAGATTCTGCCAATAGGTAGGGATGACTGCAATTAGGGATACATACAATAGGCAAGAGGGAGCTGGAATATATTGGAGAAAACTGGCAAAGGGACCAAGGTATTGGGAGCAAATAAATAGAGAGGGAAAAGTAATAGAATGGGAAGACACCAAGAACTTATTTGGACTCTGCATTAGAGATTGCCTTCCCTAGCAAGGATTGATATCAGAGTATAGGAAAGAGAAAGAAATACGGGCTCCTAAATGAAAGACCAGTACTGGTACAGTTTTAGTACAATGTAGAACAGAAGTTGCCATTAAGAAAGAAATAATTAGTAGAGCCTATAAAATATTGCATGATAACTATAAGAATCAATCAGAGGAGGTTAGGAAGGATTGGGAAGAGAGATTTGATAAGCAATTATCACTCCCTCCTTGGTCAGATCCGACCACAAACTGATAACCCTGGACATCCTCACCCCTCCACCTCCCCCAGTCAAAGAAACCATAGTCAAAAACCTTTCCAAAGCAAACTTCAAACTACTTGCATCCGAAGTGGAAAGCTTCACTATTCCCTTGCAGAAGGATAATGATATCCAGGATGCGGAATCCTACACCAAGGCACTCTATATGCATCTTCAGGATTGCATGGACCGTGCTATCTCAAATAAAGCCAAGACTCCTTCCTCAAGCAAGAAGAAACCAGTCTGGTGGACCCCGGCCATAAGCAAACTTTACAATAAAAGGAGGAGACTTATACAAAAAAAGGCCAAATCTCAAGTAGAAAAATCATCCCTGATCAGCATTAGTAAGAAACTGAGGGCACTCATCAAGTCAACTAAAGTTAATTTTGAAAAGAAAGTTGCCAAGGATAACCATAAGGCCATCTATGGCTATGTCAAAAACCTAAATGGTAATGCTCAGGTCTGTTCTGAGCTAGTACAAAATGGAACAAAATACACTGACCCTTCTGACATTGCCAACATCTTGGCTGACAGGTTCAGTGCAAATCCCCCACCACCACCACCACCTACAGGGCCTATTACCATTCCAGGGGATTGTGTAAGTCCAATTATTACTGATACGTTGGTTAACAAGGCTCTATCTAAAGCTAAAAACACTGCCTCCATGGGACCAGATGGTGTCCCAGGCTGTGTCATACGTGAGTCCAAAAGGAATTAACCACGCATCTTAATATCCTGTTCAGTCTCAGCCTCTCCACAGGATATGTGCCCATAGAATGGCACATGGCAACGGTGGTCCCGCTACACAAGGGTGGGGCCACAACTGACCCTGGGAACTACCGACCAATAAGCCTGACCAGTCTGATCTGTACGGCTATGGAGTGAATCATTATGGAACTCATAAATGGAGAGATTGGGAACCTCCAGTCGCTGGCACCACACAGTTCGGCTTCGTCAAGGGCAGATCATGCCTCCTGAAGCTGGTGGATTTCTTTGAGACAGTTACTCAGGCTATAGATAAGAGAAAGGAGGTACACACGGCTTACCTTGACCTTGCTAAAGCATTTGACACCATTCCCCATTCAGGTATTATTGATAAGCTCACCAGCCTGGGCATAAACCCTTACGTCACAAGATGGATCACAAACTGGCTCTCAGACAGATCCCATAAAGTAAGAGTAGCGGGATCTATGTCCGTATCCAGACCAGTAATGAGTGGTGTGCCTCAGGGCTCTGTCCTGGGGCCCCTCCTGTTTGGCATATACTTCTCAGAAGTACAGGCAAGCACAGAAGGGCTGTGGCTGATTAAGTTTGCGGACGACTGCAAACTGGGTGCTATAATAGAGTCTCCGGCCGACATGGAGATCCTCCAGAATTGCCTAAATGAGACTGATGCATGGTGTCAACGCCATGGTCTCAAGCTAAATGCAAAAAATGCGTAGTAATCCCCTTTGGAAAAAACAGAGTACCTGCAAACTACAACAAATGAGGTAATCCCCTGAAATCTGAAGAAGAAATAAGGGATCTAGGGACCCAAGTAGATAGTCAGCTTTCCTTTGATAACCATGTTGCCAAAGTGGTTAGAAAATCCTTCTATGTGACCCATCTGATCACAAAAGGGTTCGCATCAAGATCTAAGGATGTAATGGTGCCCCTCTACTCTTCCCTCATCAGACACATTATTGAGTACAATGCACTAATTGGAATGTACCTGGCTAGACATCTCCAGCAGTTGGAGAGACCACAGAGGTACCTAGCCAAGAGGATTACTGGCCTCAAATAGTTACCCTATGCAGCATGATTGAAAAAGCTAAGACTGTTCTCTGTTGCATACCACTATCTCAGAGGCGATCTCTGTCTAACGTACAGAGCCATGTCCAACCCAGAATTGTTGAACATGCTCCATCTTAGCAAAACCAAATCTACTTGAGCTACTCGCTCTAGGGATATAAACCTCAACACAACAATGAATAGAATATGCTGAAGAGATAGATTCCCTTCGCAGAGACTTCCCTTACTATGGAACAGGGTCCCGATCTACATAAGACAGAGCCCCTCACTATCACTCTTCAAGAGGAACCTTGATGAGTGGATGGATAACAGAAAGTTCACACCAGGGATCATACCAACAACTCTACTAGATAGGGGCCAAGGGTACTAGCTGCTAGTTCAAGGGTCTAGCGAACTACTAAAGGGGTGGTGAATACCGCACAACGTGGCTGGGCTAATATATGCCTTCGGGCAGAAGCCCAGTACCAACCTATGAACCTAATTGACAAAGAAACAATGTGGGGATATATGTATGTCTCTCAAATATACAACAAAATCTGAAAGATTTAGGATCTTTGCCTGGAAGTGTTTACATAGGTATTTTTATACCCCAAGTAGGCTCCAAAGAATTTTTCCGCGGGTGTGATAGAGAAGAAAGAGGTAACTGGGAACATGTTTTCTGGGAGTGTAATGAGTTGGTAGACTTTAAAGATTCCCTGCAGACTGCGCTGTCAGAGATGGTAGGTGAGCAGATTGGAGTAACTAGGGAAATTATTTTTCAAGCTATGATACAGAATCAGAATTGCCTAGACATAGTAAGGCCTTACTGAGTCTAATTATAATGGCTGCCAAAAAATCAATTACTAGAAAATGGAGATCAAAGTCTAAACCAACTTTACTAGAAGTAGCAAAGATAGTAACAGAGATAAAACAAATGGAACTGGGATATCTAGAAAGGAATAGGAACAAATTACAATAGGAAAAAATGGGAAATGTGGGATCTATACATGCTGAGCAGGAATGAGGTTTTGAAGAAGGCAGTATTTGAATGAGCTATGTAATGGCTGACTGACAATGACTGGCTATATTAAAAGTGATGTATAATGTTTGCAGCTACAGTTGTCACTATGGTTTATTTTCATTTATATAAATATAAGATTGCCTATGTCATACATGATAATTTAATAAAGATGTTTCTTGTTTAAAAAAACAAAACAATTATTACACAACTCACATGACCAGCTGACCCTTAGCTGATTTTCTTTCCATTTAAATATAAAAGGCTAATTATTATAACCCTAAAATCTCAGCTAAATACGTTGAAGAACACTGTTAATAAGCCAGCTGGCAGTTCTCTGCTGCATGAATTTGTAGGTCATGGCTTTGTTTTCATACCAGTACCTATGGATTTGCACAGATATACATCATACACAGTTTATTATCAAAAGCACACAAATAACTCTGTTCTGTAATCAAGATACCAAAGCAAAAACAAGGTGTAGCAGTTCATAAATTCTCCCCAAATACCCAAAATATGATCAGACAGACAGTGAAAATATTTATTTAAGCACTTTTGTTCATTTGTTGTATGTAACTTCTTGTTGAGCTCTGACACTGCTAGTATGATTAGTCATCAAAGGCCACATATCAGGTTTCATCACCCTATTCTACAGCCTTCATAACAACTTTGAGTATTGAATTTATGGCTATTAAGGATATTATTATGAAAATTGGGGTATATTCAAGCTCTTTGATGAGACCAGTAACAAGACTGGGGAGATCCCAAAATTTGTAGCAAGGAAAGGGACATGTTTAAAGAATTTGATAGAATGTACCAATCATAGCACAGTAATGGGGATGACATCCAGAAAAGGGACCCTAAAATGTGGACATTGTTGTTGTTGTTTGTCTTTTGGCTTTTCCCGGTTAGGGGTCGCCATAGCGGAACTCCAGTCTGCTAATGATTGGCAGTTGGTTTTTATGGTGCCGAGTTGCCAGCCCGACGCCCAACCTTCAACGAAGGCACACCCATTCAACGCATGTGAACATTGTAATTATTGTAAATATATCTGCCAGGGAAGAAGCACTGTTATTAATAAGGTTTTGATTAGGACTAATACTCATTTGAACTGTGAAACCAAGGGTCTGGTGTATGCCGCAATATGCCAACAATGTGCTGGATTTTATATCAGGAAGACTATTAGATCTTTTAAGGAATGGATTTATGAACATATTCATAATATACTAAAGGGGAATTTGAACAATGCTCTAGCAAAACATGCCAAGGATTTTCCTGATCATTGTTTTTAATTTTGTGGGAATGAAAAATCTTTCCATAACCCAAGAGGTGGGGCTAATGATTTATATTTGGAGGTCCGTGAGCTTTTCTGGCAACTCAAATTAAATGCAGGAACAGCTCCCGGTCTTAATGGAATGCTATAAATTAGCTGTATTTTAAAAATGAAATATTTTGGTTTAATGTAGTTAGAATTAGTGTTACTATGCTTGAATGTTGTCTGTTTTTGTAAATGTGTCTTTAATTGTATACCTTTTAATTGTTTTGTGAATTTGATTGGTGGAATTTTTATTGAGTAGTATTGGTTGTAATAGATAAGGAACTTCCATTTTTTTTATGTGATTCTGAGGAAGTTTTACATAAAGTGGAACAAAAGTGCTTATATAAATATTTTCACTGTCTCTGTAATCAAGATATACTGAACTAAGTAATACAGAATAAAGTATTTAATGAACCATATCTAAAAAAGTGAAATAAATTGATTAAAAAATACTCTTCATAGAAGCAGAAATATACAAACCAGGGAATCCAGAACAGCCTTTAACTGATGAAAGTAGCACATAAACTGAAATCATTTAAGGACTTGTGAACATCAGTGTAAGATTATTAATATTTACTTACCTTGTTCTGAGCAACAATAAGTCTTTGGGGTAATATTTTATGCCTACTACCCCAAGATATGCAAGCCATAATGAATGCTACTACAGCAAAACTGTTATCTATGGATAATGACATATCAGTTAGTCTAAAAGAAAATTCTGTGAAATAGCCCATTAATAAAGTAAAGTTTATGAAGCTACTATCAGTACCTTAGTAATATTTATAATACAATGTAATAACTGTACTGTTCATTCTAATCACTGTTTACAGTCTGTAGGACAGTCATTAGGCCAGACAAGACCACAAAATAGTCAAATATAGGCAGCAAACTTCTTCTTCTGCTTTCGGCTTTTCCCGGTTAGGGGTCGCCACAGCGGATCACTTGTCCGCTCATGATTGGCAGTAGAGTTTTACGGTGTCGAGTTGCCAGCCCTGCGCCCAACCTTCCACGAAAGGCACACACATATACACACTCATACCTAGGGCCAATTTAGAGTGTCCAGTCCACCTACAGCATGTCTTTGGGAGGAAACTGGAGCACCTGGAGGAAACCCACATGACCACAGGGAGGACATGCAGACTCCACACAGAAGGCACCCCAGCTGAGGATCGAACTGGAGAACCTCTTGCTGTGAGGCGACAACTCTAACCGCTGCACCACCATGACCGCCCAAATATCTGCAGCAAACTAAAAGACAGAATAGAAGATAAAGACTGTTGAAGTCTCCCTTCAACATTTTAATAACATTTTCCATGCTGTAATATTCACATCTAAATACTTTTTCAGCAATGATTGCACAGATCATTTTTAGTTATGACCTGAACAAAAGTAAAATGACTGCATACTGTAGATATCCATAAATATGGCATAAAATAGTTGCATTGTACCGGACAGTAATAGTACAATCTATATTTAATTGAAAAAAAGAAACTTAAGTACATATGTACAGCTTTACAAGATAAGTAAACCTTTGGATCAAGCTGTTAAAAGCTACTGCATTGTTCTATTTCAACACATGACATAACATACAGAGTTACCCACAAACAACATGACATTATCAGAGCATGCCGCACCTCAGGACCAATGAACACGTCACTGATAAATGCCAAATGAATGGCACTTAGCTATCCATAGCTACCACTTACATCCCCATGTGGTAGTGAAACCTACATTCAGCCTGGATATTTTAACAGTACCCTATAGTTTATGCAGTCTGTGGAACTACAATTCACTGCAGCTCATCAACTGCTTATAGTAGAAAAGTAGTATTTGTGCTTTTGCACTTCTTGTATTTACGTATACAAGCTGACTTTTATTAGTACTTGTTTTGCATCTATAACAGTGTGCATTTAACAAACATAATGGGCTGAGTTTAGGTTCTTGTTTGGTAGTTATATGCATCACATTCTTAGTTGCAGAAGCATGCATACAGTATTGGAGAATAGGGGATTCTTCAATTCACAAGGAACACTACAGATGTAGATGTGTAATGGAACTAATGAAGATTCTAATGTAGGCGTATCTATTTTGTGCCTTGTATGTGTTGTGAGGTGGTAAGTGTACTGACGTTAATTAGCTTGTCTGGGGATTATTTTCTGAGCCTGAGGTGCCCATTGACACTGCAATGTGCATTTTTTCTGGTTAAAGTCAAAGAAAATGAAAAAAAAAACAGATGGTCTTTCAGTGTGCTGCTTATAGGAGTAAAGGTTTAGAGCAAAATGTACATTCAGACTAGATATTTTATTTCTACCTTGTAACAGTATGACAGTGTAATCTGGTGCAGTTAATTAATTCTCTGATTATCCACTTCACCTCATTCAGGGTTGTGTGGGGGATCGAGTTCAAGGCTAACCCAGAACTCAGTGAAAGTAGGGCAGAAAGAGAATAATCCTGAATAGCTGTGTACTGTATAACAGTGTACACACACACACACACACACACACACACACACACACACACACACACACACACACACACACACACACACACACACACACACACACACACTCACACACTCACTCACTCACTCACTCACACACACACACACACACACACACACACACACACACGCATGCACATACTGTCATTCATGGAAGGTACAGCTATGGGCAATATGAAGAATCACCACTTTATCTACAACTTATCTTTAACATGAGGAAAAAAACTGGAACAACTAGCAAAAACACTTGTAGACATGGAAAAGACATGTAGACCCCAAACTAAAAGCTCCCCAGCCAAGAATCATGTTCTGCGAGGCAGGAATGCTGCTGCTGTGCCACTGTTGCTAGTGTTGTTTTGCTCTCAAAAACTATCTGTACCATAGGAACAGGTAACTTTATAAACTGCAGTGTCATATCTGAAAGCATCAACCCATTATAATTTATGAAGTTGTGCACGTACAAACACTATAACTAATGCAGTTTTAGAATATCCCACACATTCTACCCAGTTGTGAGTCACACATGGTGCAGATATTTTGGTTAAGACATGTTGAGCATTATGGTAAATGGAATTGTAACAACAGCAAAACAGGGGGACATATTGCTGCTAGAAGAGATGAATGTGCCAGGTAAGAAATGGAACACCTTTACTGGAGAAACATCCAAGAGCAGAGTAATGTTCACGTAAAGTCTCCTGCACCCATCCCTACTGCCCTTAGATAATACACAAGCTTACACTTGAAGGTGCCTCACTAGTCCTGTTTTAATTTTCCAGCAAGCAACAATTTCTGAATTGTTGTTTGTGCATTAAGTTCCTGTTCCTGATATCAGGCACAGAGTATATAAGTGAAAGAACTATTCGTCCTCAACCAGGTGCCAACAAAGTGAGCTGAAGAGGAGACCAGATAAGTGTAGGTGGGTTTGCTCCTATGAAAGTGTAACAACCATATGATACTATTTAAAATAAACACTGATTCACAGACCAGTCATACAATATTCTGAGTACTAGATTTCAAGCAGTCACTTATTCAAAAATGAGACATTGACTAAATACGAAGCTGCAACAACTACTAAAAGAGGAAGTGGAAAGAATGGAACAGCAGTGGAAAAGAATGAAGTGTGGCACCACAAAAGCAATTTATAGCCCTGTAATGTTAACTTATTCATACTGCTGGTTCTGTAGAATATCACATCCCTAAATTCCATGGCACTGACTCACCGACGTAGCCAAGGCAGTAATCAATGTCACAGCAGTTAAAGGAAAACTCTTAACCAGGAACTGAAAAAAATATATCTTTCATTATATCCTGATCCCTTATGCAGTGCTAACTCCTTTGCATCATTTTAGGTGGTTGCTATTATTTTATTTGGTATACCCCAAAATAAGGACTACTTCTGACAGAATTTTGATTTTCAGAGGCGCTTTCCTTTTCTTTTTCCCACAGTATGCCTTGAGTCACCATACTGTGACAAGGTTTAGACTTCAAAATTTCAGGTGCCTTTTCTTTACATTTACTTATCTGACATTGTATATCATTAACTTTTCAATGCTCAATGCGTGTGTGTGTGTGTGTGTGTGTGTGTGTGTGTGTGTGTGTGTGTGTGTGTGTGTGTGTGTGTGTGTGTGTGTGTGTGTGTGTATACATACATACACTTCATTGATTTACCATAATTTGAATTAACAGTAATTTCGTAGACTTTGATGTACTTTTAAATCTTCTTCCAAAGTATCTGAATTATTTATTTTTATTATGCCTCTTAATTATAAATGCATGGTAACGTCCCTCATCCTCTTACACATTTTAATCCTAAGTTAGTGTAACATTGCATTATTACACTAGCTGACTTGCTGATTCACCTGTTATCAGCAGTCTGTACTACCAAACTTGACCTTGAAGAATTTCATCAGCTTTCTAGTATCTCTGTTAGCAATCTGCACTGTGCACATGTCAGGCAGCCATAGGTCTATAGGTGATTACTAGGCTAATGGCTTAAGAGCCCTTACAAGCCTAGCTAATATGACCAAATATTTCCCAATATTTGTCCCCTACGGGCATAATATAGGTTCATAGGTAAGTACTAGGCTAACTGCTCTTATGGGTCATTTTACGCCAAGCCAAATTCCCTTTCTAATGTGAGAATCAGATCCTGCACCCTCTGTCTGTCAGGTAGACATCGTAACCATTACGCCAACCCCCTCTCCTTTACTTTCTGATACTAAGATTTATGCAACATTATTTCATAAATAATACCTGAAATTTTGAAAAATAACATTTTGCTTATTAATGCTATGTTTGTAGCTACATTATATGACAGACATAAATTTATATTCAACTAGAGTACTAGAAATTCCTCGTGTGATGCTCTCTGGAGTTTGTAAGAAGTTTTTTTTACCTATAATAGAACAGAAAATGTTGCTTGGTATAAAAAGAACTGGAAGCTTTAAAGGCTGAACAGTTTGAAAAATCTGAATGCATTGACTTATAAAACGTTTATACAACATAAACCTCCATCTCAGTAATCCCAAACCTGTATACCAGTACATATACTATTTCTAGTTAGTTACTTTATTTTCCTTCTGGCCTTCTAAACTATAAAAGCCACCATTTTTGTAACCCCAAACGTGCATACCCAGACATAGTTATTGTTAGCTTCTTTATTTTCCTGTTTAAAGGCTATAAAGCAGAAATGCACAATGGTGAAATGTAATGTACTACTGCCGTTGGCCAAACACTACTTAATACGGCAGAGTATAGACAAAAAGTAGTTTATCTACCCAGTTCAACCATCAATCTTAATTATTTCAATCTCTGTGTCACACCATTTCCCAGTATACTGAGCACATATGTCTGACAATTGCTGCTGAAAAAGTTAACATAATCTCATTAGCAAAGGAACTTCTACTGCTGAATTTCACTTCTAGTTGCAAAAGGACAAAAGAAACAATACCTTTGGTTAAAATCTATGTAAGGCAGTTTCCAGGTATCAAAACTAAACAATTGTTTTCCCCTCATTTCTGCATTAGGAGTAAACATTGACAATAAACTCAGATTTGATATACATATCAACCAAGCCATTAAGTCAGTCAACAAGAAACTTGGGACCCTATATAGAATTAAAGCCTTCCTTACCCCGAATGCCAGGGCAGCCACAGCCCGTTCACACCTTCTCTCTACCCTACTATATGCCTCTCCTGTCCTCACTCACCTTAACAAATCTGATCTGGCCAAGCTCTCATCCTGCTATAATCACATTGCCAGGTTCGTTACAGGCCTACCCTACAGAACACACCACTGTACTAACCTGAAAAAGCTTGGATGGATAAAATTCCCACACCTTCTTCACCAGTCCTAACTCATAGAGGCCTTCAAAATCCTTAAACAACCTGAGAATACCCCAGCACTAAAAAACTTAATGACTCCCTACTCCAATCTAAGCTGCCTTCGCTCAGGAAACAGACTCCTTGTCCAAACAACTAAATCTCTCAACCTAGGTGGTGACGCGTTATTTGCCAACACCACTGGTAAAATATGGAACTCTCTCCCAAATAACATCACGCTTGCAACTTCTCTAAGTCAATTCAAAAATAGTCTAAAACTCCACTTCAAGTCACACTGGCTATGTCCTTGCTCAAACCCAGACTAGCTCTGTGCCATTAACTAAAACATAAACAACTAGCTAAGATGATAAGTACTTTGTATACTATGATAAAGAAATATGTATCCTGTCTAACTCTATGTCATTATACTGCCTACCGTCCTTGCTAATACGTTATTAATGTTACATTTGTAGTAATCTCAGAAATAGTAATGGCAGTCTTGTACTTGTATGTAAATAGCCTATGTTTTTGTTAAGTTCTTTCAGCTCATTTACTGTACCTAATTATCAATGTAACTCTGTTGGAGCTTTTCTCCCCGGGCCTCCGCTGAAAAAGGACGTGTATCCAGTCGGACCATCCCGGTTAACAAATGTAAAATAAATAAATAAAATAAATAATTAGTGTGCTCTGTACTGCAGTGTTTAATCTGCTGGAGGGACACCCCATCCTCTCCCACACCCGCAAGCTTTTATTGCTGAAGGTGAAGCTGAATTAATACTTTAGCATATTTTACTCTAGCAGTGGAAAAATTCCATGGAAAGGCAATAAAATCCCATAACAATACAATTAAATGCTGTGACTCACATCAAGTATTTAGAGCTCAAAGACCTTGCATTTGCATCCATAAACATTCTACCTCACTGGGGGGGGGGGTAACTGCATAGCACTGAAGCACTTGATTGGCTCTCCCCTCATCTCAGTTGTTTCTCCCACTACTTTAGCATAATTTCAAGTCAAAGTCACTGCAATACTGCCTATTGCAGTTAACTTAGGTGTATGTTAACAGCAACCTTAACAGCTTGTGTTACTGTCTTTAAAATTATCTGGACTTTCCTTATCTCCTGTCATGCTGCAGTTTTACACATTTTTTTTCCTGGTACTTACTCCACCATGGGTCGATCTGCTCCATTCATCCCTTGCTATGCCCGGACTTCACTCTGCTGCCCTGCCGTAACCCCAATTCCCACCCATCCCCACTACATCTACACTTATACCTCACTTACTCTGCCTCCTCTGCTGTCCTCCTATTCTGTACCTAACTGCACTCTCAAATCACAAACTGTTGTCTTTATACAATCTCCACCCACTTCTGTTCAAAATTCCTTCTCAAATCTCATGTTGCTCCCTACCCATCAAAACCTACCTATTCTCCACACTATTATCACCACTCATTACCTCACCTCACTATACTGCAAGAGTTTTGCAACACTAACCAAGCTGTTTCCCTCGTGTATTAGTTTATTCATCCTCCTTCTCTCATTCCTAACATCCCTACCAATAGCAATAATAAATAAGCACACCCAGCCATGACTTCATCCTCACCTATCAATCATCTTCCTGCTAGCCACTCAAAAATCTCTTCAAGCTTATTTTCCATAACTCCATTTTACTGTTGTAACCCCCAAATACTAAACGATGTCAGTCTCAGAGTCAACATAATGCTTCTACCCGTCTCTGCTAAAAAGCCCATAATAAATAAACCAAGCATATGCAACAAAATCATAGATTTTCATGCCTGGATGACCCAACACATACCAGGCATCCTAGCCAAAGCAGAAACATGGCTAAAGCCTGAAATAAAAGATTCTGAAATAATACCTCCCTGGTTATAATATTATTAGGCTCAAGAGAATGAATAAAAAAGCAGATGGAATAGTTATAATCTTCACAAATGTGTTCAGAGTAATTCCCTATATAGGCACAATCCCAAATGTTGGAAAAGCAGAAATCCTAATCTCATTCCTTGAACTTAATAGAGCCAGGAGCATATGCATTGTGCTGTATATCCCCCAGGACAGAACATTCCAATGCTTGAAAACATACCATCCTGGATAGCAGATACAATCACTAGTGAAATTATCCTCCTGGGTGATTTAAACATTGACTAGCAGTCTTTATCCACAAATTCAGCAATTAACAGTATGAACCTCTTTGGATTCACTCATCTTATTAACACACCAACACAATATGGCAAACATAACTCCCAACAATCTATCCTGAATTGGATTCTGGTTACCAATTCATCTAATTTTACCTCCTCAAGTACGCTCCCTGATACACTAAGCGACCATCTTCCAGCTTATACCCACAGGAGTATTATACAACTAACAAAGGTATAAAATCAACACTACCAGTAATCTCTCCAAGTTCTCCAGGGAGTCTTTCCTTGCAACTCTGAAAGCAATTAACTGGTCCATCCTAAAAAGAATTCCCTTAAATGATGCAGTTAAATGCTTCAGTACAGCATTTCTAAATGTCCTTAACCTTATTCCCACTGCGTACAAAATAATTAAAAACAGCTATACTTCATGGCTCACCAACCAATGCAAACTCCTTATGAAAGACAGAGACAAAGCATGGGTTAACTTTCAAAAGAATAAAATTGACAAAAAATGGCAACTATTCAGACAGCTGTATAACTAAGTTAAGAAACAAGATAATAGATATAAAAAGTTTTATTGTACTCGGGTATAAGAGAGCCATAAAAACAACCCTAAAAAATTCTAATCCTCCATATTTTCTGTCATCAGTCCAGGTACAAATAAGGATCCCAGTCCATACTCAAAAATTATCCCTCTTCAAACAGTTACCTATTTCAATACATGTGTCATAGAATGCAGAGCTAACTTAACCTCAAACTCACCTAACACACCCCTCTTCCACACAGCCAACTTTTCTTACCTTAGACCCTAGCACATTTCCTTCACAAAATTCACCTATCTGTAAACTCTGCAATACACATACAGACAACTCCATCCACTTTACCTTAAAACCAGTTTCTATAACTCTCATTAAAAAAAATTAAGTAAACTACAATCTTGTTCCTTCTCGACTGACAACCTTCCCACAGAATACCTAAATTTAGCTGCAGATGCAGCAGCATACCCAATCAGCATTCTTATTAATTCTCAATAACTTGTGTCCCTAACTTGCGGAAAATTATGCATATTACCCCATGAAATAAAG